>NW_008327256.1:18097-44619 GCF_000622305.1 Nannospalax galili
AAAACAGCCAAATTCTGTTACTGTTGTGACAACTGGCACATTTTTTTATAGCTTCTCACCCATCACCTGGAAAGTGGACACTCTAGAGTAACATCATTTAAAACAGCTCTGATAAAGCGTAGTCACTATTACATATTATAAAGTAAATATTTTATACCCACAGGGGTATGACACAGTACTGTCCTATATCTATCACACTAGAGGACACAATTTAAAAGGCATTATTTAGGACCAGGCATGGTGGTGCACGCCTTTAGTCCCAGAGGAGGCAGGAGGATCTCTGTGAGTTCCAGGCCAGCTGGGGCTACAGGGAGACCCTGTCTCAAAAAGACCAAAATATAAAAATGAATGAATGAATGAATGAATGAGAATAAAAGGCATTATTTGATACTTGATTTCTGCTTTTCCAGCAGAGGGCCCAAAGGCTTCTGACATAGCTTTGTAAAGAAGTGCACTTTGTTAGATAGAGAGGAAATCCTATCTCCTCTCCTCTCCTCTCCTCTCCTCTCCTCTCCTCTCTCCTCCCTTCCCTCCTCTCCCCTCCCCTCCTTTTTTCCTTTCTGGTTTTTTATTTTTAAATATTTATTATTTTTATTTTATGTGTATGAATGTATTACCTGCATGTAAGTGTACCTGTGTCATGCAGTGCCCATGGAAACCAGAAGACAGCATGGGATTCCCCTTGAACTAGAGTTACTGAAAGTTGTTAGCCACTGTGTGAGTGCTGGAAACTGAACCTAGGTTCTCTGCAAAAGGAGCTAAGCAGCTAGTGCTCTTAACTGCTGAGCCATCTCTCCAGCCCCCCTTTTTTTTGTTTTTTGTTTTTTGTTTTTTTTTCTTGAGTCAGGGTCTCATTATATAGTCCTGGTTGGTCTTGAATTCACGGATTCACCTGTCCCTACCTTCTGAGTGCTGGGACTAAGGCATTAGCTGCCATGCCCAGCATAGCAGCACATTTCTAAGTATTTACTCTTGTCATGGACACTAGCTAAAAACTTATATAATATACATGTGTGTATAGAGTTTTATTATGTTTATTATTATAAATTTTTATATATTTATATATCACCTGTATATAAATACTTCTAAAACCAAACTCCACAACCATTGGATTCATACTAAGATGACCAAAGCAAGCCAGACTCACAATCTAACTAGCATTTTACCAGATTGTCCTATTTGAACAGTAAGAGCTCTGAGAAAGAAAAGAGATGCCAAGTAGTACTTCAGAGCCTCAGACCAGAATCAGAACACAGCATTATTTCAAACAGAAGCAGTAGCCAAACATTTGAGTATGTTTAAGGATGTTGACATCAATATTTGTGTGTGCAGTTGTGCATGCCCGTCATGTGTGTTTGCATAGAGGTCAGAGGTGGATACTGGATATTTTCTATCACAGTTCACCTTATCACGATTCTCTGACTGAATCTGGAGCTTGCCGTTTCATCTAGACTTGCTAGCCAGCAAGCCCCCCTCAACCCTCACACCCCACATCACCATGCTTGATTTTTATATGGATGATAGGAATCCATACTCAGCTCCTCATGCTCCACAACCCCTAACATCAATATTTAATCATCTGTTTACTCATCCAGGAAGAAGAGGTATCAGCTAATCAGCTACTTTGTATTCAATCCAATCACCATGTTACAAGAAAAAAAAAGCTGCCATAATAAAACACAAGGCTCTTCTATCCAGCATCAGTTATTTTCAGTTCATCTCCAAGCCTATAAATATAGCCATATCCAAAGAACTAAGGGAGCAAAGAAACCATGGCTGATCTATTAGCTGAGACCACCCATTGTCGAGGCTGAGCTATTCCTCTGTGGTGTTATTTTCCTCCTGTTTCTGGTGTTTCGTCTAATCATAAAGATTTTTAGGTCTCAAGTGCATGCACTTAAGGAATATGTGCACATACTTGTCCACAGACTTAATGAACAGGCATGGCCATCAGCCCAGCAAATGTTACATAGTAGATATGCAAGCTTACAAGGCCTCATTTTAACTGGTGCAGCAGCTGTGTCAGTGCAAAATGCCTTTGTGTCCTTTGTGCATCTGTGAACTCCTGATAGGATAATGTCACAAATCATTTTACTCCTGTGGTACTGGCATTTCCCTTGTTTCTCCTTCCCCAGTCCATTCACGTTTTTGTTTTGTTTTGTTTTTGGGTCTTTTTGAGACAGAGTCTCCCTATAGCTCCAGCTGGCCTGGAACTCAATATGTAGACCAGGCTGGCCTTGAATTCAAAGAGATTTGCCTGCCTCTGCCTCCTGAGTGCTAGGACTAAAGGTGTGCTCAGCTCATGTTTATTAATTTTTACTACACAGATATATCTGTAAAAGGAGGGTGGAATATGAAGTGTGTATAAGGGGAGGTGGGGTAAATAGATAATTTGTTTTCTTTTGTTCTAATTCCAGGAGACTAAGCCCTTTCCTGTGGTGGGTAGTTAAGATGAGGGGCTGACTATTCCAGAGCCATGGCTGAGCTCTGATTTGACTGAGTTTGCCTCTTCCTAGCCCAGCTGCACGAATGCTGCCCATCCCTGAGGGGTTGAGCCATTTTCTTTTTTCAGTATTCAGAATCCAGTTCCAATTTTGTTCATCTTGAGTTAAAGTCCTCCTAGCCCTCAGGATTCAAGCTCAGCAATAATGCATAGGTATTTTGTCAAAACCAAATCAAAACAAAACTGCCAGTCAATTAATGGGCTAATGAAGGCAGGCGTGGTGGCACATGCCTTTGATCCCAGCACTCAGAGGCAGAGGCAGGCAGATCTCTGTGAGTTCAAGCCAGCCTGGTCTACATATCAAGTTCCAGGCCAGTTGCAGCTACAGGGAGATCAAAAAGATCAAATAAATTAAATAGGCTAATGAAATGAACAGACAGTTCTCAAAGAAGAAACATAAATGGCCAGTATCTTAAAAAGTATTCAGCATCAGGAAAATGCAAATTAAAACTACTCAGAGATTCCAACTCATCCCAGTCAAAATGGCGATCATCAAGAGGCAGCAATAAAGGCTGGTAAGAATGTAGGGGAAAGGAATCCTTATTCACTGCTAGAGTGTAAATTAATACAAGCACTATGCACTTATGTAGGCTTCTAAAAAAATTAAAAGACTCCCATATGACTGTTATTTCATTCCTGGGCACATACCCAAAGCACTCTATCCTACCCCTGAGAGACCTGCACATCTGTGTTTATTGCTGTTAGTCACAGCAGCAAGGAAATGGAACCAGCCTAGGTATTCATCAACAGGTGAATGGATAATGAAAATGGGTATATACACACAATGGAATTTTATTAAGCTGCAAAGAAAAATGAAATCATGAAATCTGCAGGAAAATGTATGGATCTGGAAATGTCAAGCAAGGGAACACAAACAAAAAAGACAAAAATCATGCTCTCTCATATATGTGGGTGTGGATCCTAGCTTATGTCTATATGTATGTGTGAAGGTAGGGGTAAGTGTGGTGAGCAGTAAGGAGACCAAGAAGGGGAAAGAGGTGTTGAGGGAGAGGGCAGTAGGACATAAGTGACAGGAAAGTAGAAAGGAGGCTATGGCTGGGCTGGTGGGATACAAATGGGGGTGGGCATAGGGGAGAAGAGGGATTGGAGAATGAAAACAAATTTTGTTTGAAAATGCTATAATGAAACCTAATTCTGTGTGTACTACCTAAAAAATGTTTAAAATAGTGTATAGGTTTTAGGGATAGTAAGTGCTAAGGCAAAGTACCTCTTTCCCTGTCCCACTTCTTTCTGGCCTTCTTTCCACTCTCCTCTTTCCCAAAGCTGCCTCCATCCATGCTGTTCGTGCTCCTCAGACAGGCTAAGGATGTTCAACCTGAGGCCCTGTGCGATGCCAGCCTGGAATACCCTTTCCTCAGACGTCCATTCGACTTCTCATTGAATCCATACTTCTAGCACCGTTTCACAGCACACTGATTTCCACAACACCCCCAGAAGAGATCACCTCTACTCCCACTGGCTTTCCCTGCTCCTCTTGTCCTACTTAATTTTTCTAAAGGTAGCTATATATATTTATAGTAATCTCCAGAAAATCTCCAGACAGATCCAGAGGCTGCTTCTGGTAAAACTAGTTTGGAATCTCTCAGAACTTAGAATACTGCCAGAGCGCCTTAGACTTTGATAGGGGTGGACTCTGACTCATTCTGTTTGATATTCTAGGAACTGTTGACTTTCAAGGACATAGCTGTGGACTTATCTCAGGAAGAGTGGGGGCAACTGGCTCCTGCTTACCGGGATTTGTATCGGGAAGTAATGCTGGAGAACTACAGGAACTTGGTGTCAGTGGGTAAGGATAGAACAGCTGTTTTAGTTTCATTTCTGTTGCTGTGATAAAATATCCTGACAGAAGCAACTTAAGGAAGGAAGAGTTTGTCTGGCTTAAAATTTCATGTTATAGGGCTGGAGAGATGGCTCAGCACTTAAGAACACTGGTTGTTCTTGTAGAAGACCCAGGTTTGAATCCCAGCACCCACATGGCAGCTAATAACTGTCCATAACTCCAGTTCCAGGGGATCCAACAGCCAGCCTCTTCTGTTTTCTGCGGGCATTGCACGACATGGCTGCACTCACCTACATGCAGGCATAACTCTCATACACATGGAATAAAAAAAAAAAATTCATGCTGTAGTCCGTAACTGTGGGGAAGTCAAAGCAAGAACTTAAAGGATCACCCCCACATTCAAGTGCAAAGAATAAGCACATCCTTGTTCGCTTGTGCTCTCAGCCAGCCTTTTCTACTTCAGTATAGTCCAGGATCCAAACCCAGAGAAAGGTCCTTCCCATATGAATTAACAAGCGGGACACACACACTCACATCTCCCCATTGCAACAGACATGCCCACAGGCCACAAGCCTGCCCATTACAGGAGCGCCATTATTTCTAAATGACTGGGGTCATGGATTCCTTGAAGTTTGCCCTTGGGTTCTGTATTAGAGGTATCTTATTCTTTTGGAAACCAAGCCAGGGCGTATCTGATTCTACTTTCTTGAGGAACAGTTTTGTTTTGTAGAGCTATAGTAGAAAGATGTGTCCCTGACCATTTTCAGAAACCCCAGACTCTGGGGATGGGTTTTAAATAGCAACATAAACATTCATACTTTTTTTTTTTCCATTCCATAAATAGGGTATCAACTTTCCAAGCCTAGTGTGATTTCCCAGTTGGAGAAAGGAGAAGGACCATGGGTGGCAGAGAGTGAAAGTTCAGAAGATCCCATTTCAGGTGAGACCAGGGTCTCCCTAGGCTTTGGGGAAGGCTCAGGCTGGTGGGCAGTACCTGTACTAAACTTCATTTCACCCCTCCTTCCATTGCCCCTTTCCCTCAGTGAGTGTTTGCCAAAGTCTCTCTGCAGCTGGAGGGAAGAGATGTGTCGTCCTTATTAAAATTAAACTTGATTCCCTTACAGTATCTTTAAGGTCTGAAACATGAAATTCCTTTCTTTAAATAAATATATGTGGTCCCTCTAATATAAGGGTTCTTTTTCAGGGTCACATTGCATTCCACACATCTTTTAATTTTCTCTTGCATTCTATTCCACTTCTCCCATTATTTAATAATCCCAACTTGGGTTTTGGTTCTCTTTTTTTTACTTATGATTTTTATTTTGTGTATTGCCAGCTTGTATGTAAGTGCACCAATGTCGTGCAGTGCCCAAGGAGGTCAGAAGAGGGCATTGGATCCTCTAGAACTAGAGTTATGGATGGTTGTTAGCCACCATGTGGGTGCTGGGAATTGAAACTGGGTTCTCTGCAAGAGCAACTAACGCTCTTAACCACTGAGCGCCTTGGTTCTTTTTACCTTGTGTATATACTTTTATTAACTGCTTCATAAAAATTCCTACAAGAGGATTGGCTAGATGGCTCGGCACGTAAAGGTGCTTGCCACCAAGCCCGAAGACCTGAATTTGATCACTGGATCCACAAGGTGGAAGGAGAGAACCAACTCCCAAAACTTGTCTTCTGATCTTCACATATGTGCTGTGACATATGCATGCCCACACATACCTACATAAAAATAAATGTTATTTTAAAAATTAACACAGTATTCCCTTCTCACTAAATATAGTGGTGATTAGCAATCTATAAACTTTGCTTTTATTATGAAAAATTTTAGACATTCAAATGAAAAATACAGAGACTGTATAGAGAGATGGCTCAGTGGTTAAGAGCACTGGCTGCTCTTGCAGAGAACCCAGGTTTAGTTCCCAGCACCCACATGGTGGCTAACAACTATCTGTAATCCAGTTTCAGGGGATCCAGCGCCCTGTTCTGGCCTCCATTAGCATTGCATCGCATGTGGTGCACTTACATACAAACAGGCAAAACGTTCATATACACAAAAATAAAAATTTTAAAAATACAGAGATCATTATAACAATTTTAAATATTTTAAATTTTTTGAGAATTTCATACGAGTACTGCATTTACATCGTCTCCTCCCTTCTATACCCTCCAACTCCTGCATGCCCCTTTCAATATTGTGATCTCTTTTTTTTATTATTATTATTGTTGTATATCCATACACACTGAAGCCATTTAGTGGTGCCTGTGTGTATATGTGTTTAGGGCTGACCACTTGGGATTGGATTATCAGGACCTTGTCCCTGGAGAAAACTGATTCTTTCTCCCCCAGCAGCCAGATTGCCTGTAACTTTTCATCTACAGGTGAAATTTCCCCCATCCACACTGACATGTAAACTGTTGTCATTATGCAAGTCTTGTTTAGACAACCATATTGCAATTTCATGGGTGCAGCTTCTCTGTCTTGTCTAGAAGACACTGTCTAGCCACAGGTGCCTTGGTCCTTAGACACTTATAATCTTTCCACCCCTTCCTCCATTATGTTCCCTGCACCTTAGGTGTAGAGGTTGCACTGTAGATGTATCATTTGGGGCTGCACATCCCAGTTACTTATTCTTTGCATAACCAATTTTTATATAGCATCCACCTAAATCAAGAAATAAGACAGTTGAAACCCCTGTTCCCCTCCTTTCGAAATAACCTCTTCCGAGTTTAGATCGCTCCCATTTTTCTTCACACTTTTTGTATCTGCCTAAACAGGAGCACTGTTTTGCACATTCTTTTGCTAGTTCATTCAACATCATTGATGTTTATCTTCATTCTAGGGCATTTATTTTCAATGAATTAACAAACCACAATTGTTTTTCTGTTGATAGGCGCACTGTTTCTAAATTTGGAGTTTACACAGATGCTATGTTCAACTTCCACATACACACATACATATCTGCTCATATAAATATGCAAGTATTTTTCTAAGATAGTTGGGTGAAACAGAATTGTTGGGTCATGGAACAGAGGCACCTTTACTTTGCTAGGCAGTACCAAATTGCTTTTTAAGCAGTTTCACTAGGTATTCCTGTCAGCAGGTTTTGAGAGTTCCCATAACTCAGCATTCTTGTCAGCACTTTAAATTCATTGGATGAATATAGTACAATTTCTTTAATTCTCTTGGTTACTAATGAGAGGAAACATTTTATTACACTGTGTGTTTGTGTATATACCATGGCACACTGGTGGAGGTCAGGAGTCCTCTCCTTTCACCACATGGGTCCAGGAGATCCAACTCAGGTTGCCAGGGTTAGCCCAGGAAGCATATTTCTTATGTTTACTCACAATCCATCCAGGATTCCGCCTCTGTAAATTACAGTTTGTATCATTTGTCACATTTTTAGTATTTATTTTCTTTCTTACTAATTTATATTTTTTAAAAAAGTGGGTGTGGTGGTGCACACCTTTAATCCCAGCACGCAGGAGCAGAGGCAGGCAAATCTTTGTGAGTTCGAGGTCAGCCTGGTCTACATTGTGAGTTCCAGGCCAGCTGGGGCTACTGGGAGGCCCTGTCTCAAAAAGACCAAAAAAATGATGTGGTGGTGATACACACCTACAGTGTTAGCACTTGGGAGGCTAAAGCATGAGGATCACTCAGAGTTCCAGGGTAACAGTGAGATCTTGACTAAAAAAAACAAACAAAAAAACCAGAGAGAGGGAGATAGAGAGGAGGAGAGAAAAAGGGGCGGGGGGAGCATGAGGATTCTGGATTCTAATGCTTGATACTTTCATCTTTTGCAGTGTTTTCCCCCTCTGCAGCCTATCTTTCATGTATTAAAAGTACTGTCTTTTAGACCAAGCATGGTGGTACACATTTGTAATCCCAGCACTTAAGAGCTGGGGGCAGGAGGATTAGAAGTTCATTTACTACACAGTAAATTCAAAGCCAACCTGGGCTACATGAGATACTGCCTTAAAAAAATATAAAGGGGCTGGGGAGATGACTCAGTTAGTAAAGTGCTTGCTATGCAAGCACTAGGAGGATTTTTAATCCCTGTTAAAAAAAAAAAAAAAAAAAAAGCCAAGGGCCAGAAGGATCCCTAGAGCTTACTGACCAGTTAGTCTAGCTGAATTGGGAAGCTCCAGGTTCTACAAGAGATCCTATTTCACAAAATAAAGTGGAAAGGGCTGGGGGGTGGATTAGTCGTCATATTACTGCCATACAAGTATGAGGACCTGAGTTTAGATCCTCAGTACTCACATAAGCATAGGGGTACGCATCTGTAACCCCAGGACTGGAGGACCTCTGAAGCTCAGTGACCAGCCAGTCTAGGTGATTTTTCAAAGCATAATGAATATGAGTTATCTGCATTTTTTATTTCTTTTAGCCATGAAGAGTAAAATAGAAACCAATGAGTCAACTGCAGAAAATGACATTTCCCGGGAGCAGCTATACCATGGCATCATGATGGGAAGGCTCATAAAGGATGATCGAATTTGTTCCAAATTGAGAAAAGTCTCCAGATACAATGATGCATTAGAAAGGCACCGGGAAACCTGTGGGAAAGATGGGAGACAAGCCATTGTGACTCACAAAAGGAGAAACCAAAAGATTAACAAATTTGGGAAAAATACTGTGAATTCAAATGTTATTTTAGAACAGAAGCACCATAAATACAACCCAGCTAGAAGGAAGAACAAATATAAAGCAGATTTGATTAATCGTCCAGTAAGTTACCTAAGAACCAAAATGTACAAATGTAGTACATGTGAAAAAATGTTCAAACAACCCATTCACCTTACTGAACACATGAGAATTCATACTGGTGAGAAACCTTTCAGATGTAAGGAATGTGGAAGGGCCTTTAGTCAGAGTGCATCTCTTAACACACACCAGAGAATCCATACAGGTGAGAAACCCTTTGAATGTGAGGAATGTGGCAAAACCTTCAGACATCGCTCATCACTTAATCAGCATCATAGAACTCACACTGGGGAGAAACCTTTTGTATGTGACAAATGTCAGAAAGCCTTCAGCCAGAACATTAGCTTGATCCAACATTTGAGGACTCATTCTGGAGAAAAACCCTTTATTTGCAATGAATGTGGGAAAACTTTTCGCCAGATTAGACACCTTAGTGAGCATGTAAGAATTCACACTGGGGAGAAGCCCTATGCATGCACTGCCTGTTGTAAAACATTCAGTCATAGGGCATATCTCACTCATCACCAACGAATCCATACTGGGGAGAGACCCTACAAATGTAAGGACTGTGGAAAAGCTTTTAGGCAGAGGATTCACCTTAGTAACCATAAAACTGTTCATACAGGAGTGAAAGCATATGAATGCAACCGTTGTGGAAAAGCCTACAGGCATGATTCATCCTTTAAGAAACACCAGAGACATCACTCTGGAGAAAAACCTTATGAATGTAATGAATGTGGAAAGTCTTTCAGCTATAATTCATCACTGAGCCGGCATCATAAGATACACAGGAGGAACACGCTCCGAAATAATGTGTAAAAAAAAAAAAAGATACATGAGAAAAGCCAAATCTAAGTTGGTGATTCTAAGCTTTAAAATTTTAGGAATGAAATAAATTTGAGAAACTGATATTAACAATGGCAATTTTTTTATTTTGTCTATATTGTAAATACATTGATACTACTGTTTGACACTTCTGCAAAATAATACTGCATTATGAAAAATTCACAACATAATTTTTATGATTTCATGGTAGACCAATAAATTATTTCTTCATGAGCTCACTGATTAACTCTTTAAAAACCACTACCTGGGCCTGCAAGATGGCACAACGGGTAAAAGCACTTGCTGCCTGACCTATGACTCAAGTTGGCTCCTTGAGACCCATATGGTAGGATCAAACTAACTCCTCAAAGTTCTCTTCTGACCTCCACATATGCACACTGAATAAATGAACATAATTTTAAAATTAAAAAGAAATCTCAATTTTTAAAGTAACTTTGCAATTTTGTGCTGGGCTTCATAGCTCTCCTGGTGTGCATGTGGCTGCAAATTGGACAACCTTGCAAGAGCTTTCCTGTTGGCTTACTGCCAGTGCCTGTTTGGATACTGTTTACTATACACGCACTTCTTCCACTAATCATAGAAATACTCTTCCCCTTGGCTGTGCCATGAAGCCCATTCTTCTATAGCTACACACTTTGTCTAATATCATTGACATTCCACACTTTTTTTTTTTGGTTGTTTTGTTTTGAGACAGTGTCTCCCTGTAGCCCCAGCTGTCCTGGAATTCACTATGTAGACCAGGCTGGCCTCGAACTCACAGAGATCCACCTGGCTCTGCCTCCTGAGTGCTGGATTAAAGGCATTTGCCACCACACCCAGCAACATTCCACACTTCTTAAATCTCCATTGGAACTCTTTCTCAAGCTCCAGACATTTTCAATGTGGATCTCGCTACTTGATATTACACTATAGTTGCTTCAAAGTAAGTATGTTGAAAACTTGTGATCTTTTCAATAAACTCTGTATTCCTTACCTCAGAAAGTCATACCACCCAAAGTTGATCCAATTCTTCAGCTGGAACTTGTTCTCATCCATTATCTCCCCCAGTTAACCACAAAGTACTGATCTAGGATGTTCCCATTTTCTCTTCTCTGAGAGTTACCCTTCATTGGGTTCCTGCTTAGACCATCAGCTGATCTTCCTTTAGCAAATCTGTTCTCTAGCCTCCCTACGACTACGTACTGCTTAAAATCCTTCAATGATTTATCATTACATGAAGACAAAGGTCATTTTTTAAAAATATTTTTATTTTATGTGTGAGTGTATTGCCTACATGTATGTGAGTGCACCTGTGTCATGCAATGCTGCAGAGGTCAGAAGAGGGCATCGGATTCCCCTGGAACTGAGTTAAGGACGGTTTGTAGCCGCCATGTGGGTGCTAGGAATTGAACCCAGATCCTCTGTGAGCAGTCAGTGCTCTTAACCGCTGAGCTCTCTCTCCAGCCCCAAGAAAGGTCATTTAAAAAATATATATTATTTTGTGTGTGAGTGCATTGCTTACATGCAAGTGCAGCCATGTCATACAATGCCCAGGAAGATCAGAAGGCAGCACTGGATTTCCCTGGAACTGGAGTTTCAGACGGTTATTAGCCACAATGTGAGTGTTGGTAATTGAACTCGGGTCCTCTGCAAGAGCAGTTGGTCAGTATTCTTAACCGCTGAGTTGTCTATCCTGCCCAAAGGTCATTTTTTAAAGTATAGAACCCTTGATATTGAATATTGCCTATTTTTCTAGGAGACACTCCATTCCCAGATTTCCACCTGTGCCCGATAGCTTTAGTGTCAACTTGACACACCTGGTTTGAGGGAGCCTCAGTTGGGGAATTGCCTTCATTAGACTGGCCTGTGGCCATGTCCATAGGGCACCTTCTTGATTGTTGAGTGATGTGGGAGGGCCCAGCACACTGTGGGTGGTGCCACCCCTGGGAAGGTGGGCCTGTATTGCATAAGAAAGCAGGCTGAGCAGGGGCCAGGGGAGCAAGCCAGTAAGCAACATTCCTCCATGGCCTGTACTCCAGCTCCTGCTTCCAGGTTCCTGCCCTGAGTTCCTACCTTGGGCTCCCTGATGAACTGCGACCTGGGAGATGTAAGCGGAATAAACCCTTTCCTCCCAAGTTGGTGCTGGTCAGAGTGTTTTGTCACAGCAATGAAGAACAAACTAGGACACCACCCAAACATCTTTGGTTCTGCTGTAAGATTTTGTGATTCCCAGTTATTCCATGCTGTTGTTCATGGTGTTTTCATGGCCAAAGTGTGAGCTCTGAAAATAAGTTAGGTTTAGGCTCAGCTCCTCGCCCTCAATATGCCACTAAAGAAATAATGAAAAGCAGAGAAAGATTTATTCAACCAATGTGGCCACTTTGGCAAGAGGAACAAATAAACTGGAAGGTTACTCCAAGTGTGAGTAACCCCACCACCATTCCAGGGGTCCTGATAAGTGTAAATAGAGGACAAGAAATATGCATAAGTAAGCAGCCCTGGTCAATGTGGTCCTGCCCCTCACTGTCTCAGCGCCTCTCTCCTGCAAGGTGGTCTGAAGCTCTGTGTATGCAATCTCTTCCTGGGAGACAAGTTCTTCCTCTGGCTGGCATGAGGCTTCAGCCTTTCGCTTCCTCTGCCATGATTCTTGGGGAAATTCTAATTTCTCTGGGTCCACTGTTTCAATAGTCTGCCCAAGGAAGGGGCACAGATGTCTATATTTGTTCCTGCCAGGACATTTACACTATTTCATGAGTTTTCATCCCCAACCGTGCAATTTCCTTTTCTTTCTGCCCAACTTCTTTGGTATCTACTCATCCTCCCACATATCAGAGAATAATATAAAATATACTTCATTAAACTAACTGATGCTTTTTGGATGAACCCCTGAATTCTTGACTGAGTTTACTTAACAAACCAGAGATAGGCCTTATCCTATTTGTGGGCCACCAACAACAACCTGCACATGGCGGCACAATGCCCAGCACTAGCAAAGCAGAGGCACAAGGACCTCAAGCAACAGGCCAGCCTAGGCTCTGGACTGAGAATCTGTCTCAAAAAACAAAGCCAGGGCGGCTGGAGACATGGCTCAGCGGTTAAGAGCACTGACTGCTCTTGCAGAGGACCCATTCTGGATTCCCAGCACCCACATGGTGGCTAACACCATCCTTAACTCCAGTTCCAAGGGATCTGATGCCCTCTTCTGACCTCCTCGGGCACTGCATGACTTGGGTGCACTTACATACATGCAGGCAATAAAACTTATACACATAAAATCAAAGTAACTTTTTTTTTTTTAAGCCTGGCATAGTGGTGCATGCCTGTGATCTGAGCACTGAGGCAGAAATTGTAAGGTTACTCCATGTGAGGACAGCCTAATGAAACTGTCTCAAAAAGCAAAAAATTAAAAAAATTTAAATCCTACTCTTAAGTCCAAAGGATACTTTCCCACATTATATTCTAAAAGCCTTGCAATTTAATATCCCACGGGTCTAGTGGAAGACCACGTTTATGTTCTTCATGATAATCTACATTGCCACAGATCGCTCACTAAAAAGACCATTTCCCTCCTCTATTGCTATGCAGTGCCACCTCATAAGTTTACTATTAAAAGTTTTAAGAAGGCCTAGAAGTGCACGTCATGTCAGGCTAATGTTTGCCTCAGGAGGTGTGTTTGGGAACGGTCTTAAACCTGCTTAATTTTTGCTCTGATGATGTGTGTGTTGAAAACTCGGAATACTTACCTTCGTTTTGTGTTTCAGAAAATAACTCATATTCCCCAATAAGAAGGTTGGATGTAAACTAATCAGAGATGCGCTAGTTGCTGCTTAACTGAGAGGGCCGGTGCGAGGATCCGGATTCAGGCTTCCCGGCGGTGACAAGCCTAGTAGCCCCGTCTGCACAAACGCCAGCCTCGGGGACCGGAGCGGGCAGGAGACCGCCACGGAGGAGGCTAACAGGTCAGGTGGCAACCAGTGCCCACCGCGCTGAACTACTCCAGGCAGCAAAGCTCACAAGACAGGCCGGCGGGCGGGAAGTCCTCAAAATTCACTTCCTGCAGCCCATCCTCCGCCTGTTCGGCCCTGGCCAATGTAACTCCCGCCGGAATCACAGTCTCACGAGAATGAGGTGGCGCTGCGGAGGCGTCTGGGAAGGGGCGGGGCTGCAGCCATTGCCGGGAATTCTTGGATTGGGCTCTGGGACCGTTTTATCCCGCTGTGGCACTGGTAGCGCTTCGGGGCGAGGAGCTGGTTGAGGTTGTTAGACCGTGGGAGCCCCGCGCAGGCGGCGGAATCCAAGGTTGGGCTCGGGATTGCAAGTTGGCGCGGCCCAGTTGGCGCCGCCTTCGACCCCTGCCCCAGTCCCCGGGTGGGAGTGGACCAAGTTCCTGTGGATTGTGGACCTTCACTCTCGGAACACCTGGCGGTCACTTAAGACTCTTCTGGAGGCCGGCGGTCCGGTGCTGCTCTCATTCCCGGCTTAGTACACTGTGGGGAGTGCATTGTACCCCAGGGAGACCGCGGTTTGGGGGTTAGAGAAAGGCACACGCCAGCCCGGAGCTCGACCTGCAACAGGTCAGGACATTGATACAGGCACTCAAAGGCAGTAGGAACCCACCAGCGAGGCCGGCGCCTCTGACCCCAGGGCTCCTGTTGGGGCTTCTGGGTGATATTGGAGCCCAGGGGATGAAACCAACCTCGAGGCTTCTTGGGTGCTTACTTTCGTTATTTTTAACCTTTGTCCAGAGCAGAGATGGAGTCAAGTAGCTGCTTCCAGAGCATGGGTCATGGGGATTTTGGTCCTGGAGAGGCCGGTGTCTCCAGGATCTGGTGGACAGCTGTCTGCAATGTGGCTCAGATATGAAGAAACACTATACCGTGAGGGAGTGGTTCGGGGAAGAAATGAACAAAAGTCCACGTTCTATAGTCGCGAGGCCTCAAATGCTTAATCTGGGTTCTCCCATGCAAATATGGTCTTCAGAGCCTCTTTCTCTTCCCCTAGCTTTGCCACATTGTTACAACCCTTCCCTGTGAGGAGGAAAATTAACTAGGTCCTAGATGAGTAGAAGTTTCTTTTCTTCTAAAGTTTAATCTCATTTTGAAAGTCTCATCACTTCCTTGGGGAGGGGAAGGAGAGCACACATTGTAGACTGTTTTAGCTGAATAGGCTTAGATTATCCTAAAAGTTCTGCTACTTTTTTTTTTTTTTTTGGTCTTTTTTGAAGCAGGGTCTCCCTGTAGCCCCAGCTGCCCTGGAACTCACCATGTAGACCAGGCTGGCCTTGACCTCACTTTGGTCTTTTTGAGACAGGTTCTCCTCTCCCTGTAGCCCCAGCTGTCCTGGAACGCACTATGTAGACCAGGCTGGTCTTGAACTCACAGAGATCCGCGTGCCTCTGCCTCCCAAATGCCGGGACTACAGGCATGCACTACCACGCCCGGCAATTCTGCCACATTTTAAAGATGTGTCAATAGCTTCAGGAAATTTAAAATGTGCCAAAGATTATTGCAAAAGCAAGTAGCAGACTAGGAAATTCTACTGTCCTCAGGATTAGATTCAAAAGTGCAGGATCCCTAGACTTGATAGTGTGCTAGTGTTCCCTAAACATCCTATTCACTTTTCATGGAATAAGTATTGCCATACCAGAGTACTTATTTATGTTTTTAGAAATCAAACATTCAGAAAGAAATAGTCTATAAAATAAGGCATTTGATGGGTGATCTCGTAGCTTCATAATTATGCTAAGGTATATCTGAAAATGTTGGTTCGTGTGCCATGTAAAGTCATCAGGTGTCAAAAATGCACTGCACTATGTTTTTTTTTTTTAATAGCATAGGAATATCCAGGCTGTATATTTGGGTCTAAATTGTCTGTCTCTAATGAATTTTTATTTAATTTTTATTTGTTATTTTTATTTTATGTGTATGTGTGTATTGCCTGCATGTAGGTAAGTGCACCTGTGTTGTGCAATGCCCGCAGAGGTCAGAAGAAGCTGTCCCCTGGGACTGGAGTTACGGACAGTTGTTAGCTGCCATGTGGGTGCTGGGATTTTAACCCAGATCTTCTGCAAGAACAACCAGTGTTCTTAACCACTGAGCCATCTCTCTAGCCCATGAATTTTTTTTTAAGTGAATAATCTCTCAGAGAATGCCCTTCTCCACAAGTCATTATTTTAATATGTTTAGGACTACAGTGTTATCAGTGTTGAATGTAAAGCTCCATAGTCTGCCTTTCACGGGTTTGCTCTCTGGGGAGCTGATGCATGCGTATGGAATAGTCTGTCAGGGGTGGAGAGATGGCTCAGCAGTCAAGAGCACTGGCTGTTCTTGCAGAGGACCAGGGTTTGATTTTCAGCATGGCAGCTGATATAAAAGCCGGGCATGGTGGCACACACTTTTAATCCCAGCACTTGGGAGGCAGAGGCAGGTAGATGTCTGTGAGTGCGAGGTCAGCCTGGTCTACATAGTGAGTTTCAGGCTAGATGGGGCTGCAGGGAGACTGTTGAAAAAGACCAAAAAACTAAAAAATTAAAATTAAAAGAAATAGTCAAGTCAGCACTGTCAGGACTTTCTGTGATCAGGCAAATATGGTTATAATTAGTGGCTTATAAGGTACCCACTAGCATCATATAGCTATAAAGCACTGAAATGTGCCTAGTACAACTGAAAAAATGTATTTTATGGTTGTTTTTGTTTTCTGAGAAAATGTAAACTAAATTAAGTAGCCACATGTCTCGTGGCTACTTAAGACAGCCAGGCCCAGCTATTTTAATATTTTAAATAGTGTGTGTGTGTATATATATATATATTTTTTAATAATTTCTTGAGAATTTCATACATGCATAGAAGGTTAAATAGTATATTTTCTTGTTTTGTTTTCTGAGGTAGGGTCTCATTATGGAGCCCTGCCTGACTAGCATGGTACTCTGTAGCCTAGGGTGGTCTCTAACTTATGGCAATCCTCCTGTCTCAGCTTTCTCCATTCAGGGATTGTCAGCATCCACCACCTGGCTGAAATAATATATTTTCAAGGTTAATTGATTTGGATTTAATTTTTCTTTCCAAAACAAAAGAAAACACAGAACATGCATGATAATTGCCTTAATTTTTTTTTTAAACAAGGCCTCACTATGTAGCACAGGCTGGCCTCAAACTCATCATCCTCTTGAGTACTGAGATTACAGTCATGCACTACCACACCTGGCTTAAGGTTTAATATGAAGTTGTGTTCTCCATATTTGTTGCTTATTAGACTAGCAAAAGAGACTTTTGACTTACAGTTATGTGTATCATTCAGTTGTATCAACTTACGTATTTTCTTAGTATTCAAAGTCAAATACTTGAGAGACAAAACAATTGAACGTAATATTTCCTGGTGCAAAGAAAAACTAGCAGGACATTTCTTGGGACAGCTGAAAAATGGGGAAATATGAGTATGGATTTGAATGTTTGGAAATTCTTAAATTTTTGTTATGGTAATAGTATTGTAGGAGAGGGTCATTTGGAAATGTGCAAAAGAATGTAGATGTGAAGTGTTACGATGTCTGTAGTTTTCTTTTTTTTTTTTTTTTTCGGTCTTTCTGAGATAGGGTCTCCCTGTAGCCCCAGCTGTCCTGGAACTCACTATGTAGACCAGGCTGACCTTGAACTCACAGAGATCTGCTTGCCTCTGCCTCCCAAGTGCTGGGATTAAAAGCATGCACCACCACGCCCAGCTTTGTAGTTTTCTTTAAAATAGCTCAGCTGGGGGCTGGAGAGATGGCTCAGCAGTTAAGAACACTGGTTGTTCTTGCAGAACACCTTCAAATCCTAGCACCCACATAGCAGCTAACAATTGTCCATAACTCCAGTCCCAGGGGATCCAACAGCCTCTTCTGACCTCCACGGGCATTGCCCAACATGGATGCACTTACCTACATGCAGGCAATACACGCATACACATAAAATAAAATAACAAAAAATTAAAGCTCAATAAAAATTAAAAAAATAAAATAGTTCAGCCAAAAAAATAGGCACAGAAGCAGCAACTGTAGCAAAATGTCAACAGTAACATATTTTGTGGGTGTGCATTGTTCTGTGGGGTTCTGTGTTAGAAATTTTTCTTAGTAAAAAGTTTAAAAAAAAAGAAGAGAATGATCCTACATTAGAGAAAGTGAGATGATGAGTGTAAAGCTCTTGTTTAGTATCTAACACACAGTAACTACACAATAAATGTGTTTTTTTGGGGGGGGTGATTGTTCTTTTTGAGACAGGGTCTCTGTAGCCTCAGCTGGCCTGGTCGCTATGTAGACCAGGCTGGCCTCAAACTCACAGAGATGTGCCTGCCTCTGCCTCCCGAGTGCTGGGATTAAAGGCTTGCACCACCACGCCTTGCCTGATAAATGTTAACTGTAGTAATTTTGCAGTTTTAATTGTGCTAGTAGACTAATGTTTTTCATCATAAGCTAATGTATTATTGAGGGAGAAAATAAAATTAGTGGCAAACACCCTTGTAGCAGCAAACTAATTTGTATGAAGTTAAGAGGATAGTTTATAAAGTCAGGGTAATATTGTGTGTGTGTTGTTTTGAGATGAGGTCCCAGGCAGGTCTTAAACTTGGCTATGTAGCTGAGTATGACCTTGAATTCCATTTCCTCCTTCCTCTGTCTCCCAAGTTCTGGAAATACAGCATGTCCCACCAGGCCTGACTAGTAAGGGTAATTAAAACCCAACAGGAACTTTTTCTCATCATTACGTGTCTCAAGATCTGTAGTCATTAAAGATAGTGAAATACTATTCCGTATCTGCAGCATTTTGAAGTAAAATAGGCAATCTTAATGAAATCAAGGCCAACAAAGGTGATTTGTTTAGTCATACATAATATGTTAGTGGCAGATCCAGGAATAAAACACTTTTTTCGTCTCCCAGAAATTCTGCTGGATAGGGTTATAGCTCATTGGTATACTACTTGCCTAACTTGCACAACTTGTGCAGTGACCTGAATTCTATCTCTAGAAGTGGGAAAAAAATCTGCCAAATAAACATAAATGAATAGATGACAGATACAAAGACCGAGTTTGTAAAGTATACCTATATGTAAGTCTTTGGCATTACTAATTAGTCATAAGTAAACTGGCTTCTTTAAAGACTGTTAATAACTTATAAAAGGTAGGCATGTAGTGGAGTGCTTGCTTAGCATGCACAAAGCCCTGAGTTCGGTGCCCAGTACTGCAGTGAGTGAATGAATCATTCAGTAAGTCAGTATCATGATTTTTTTATGACTCATTGGAATTTGAAAGTTTGAGAAGTTTTTTTTTTTTTAATTTGGACAATGTTTGATATGTTATGCAGGTGCCTCCTTGCTCAATCCAGAGCTTTGCCATGACAGAAACTAGGGAAGAAGATACAATGTCAGCAGAAGCCTCAGGGTTCTCAGACTTGAGCGACTCAGAGTTGGTAGAGTTTCTAGACATGGAAGATGCTGAAGAATCAAGTGTCTCACTTAGCAAGCCTGGCTCTTCTGAACTCCCTGGGAAGGATTGCAAGCCTATAAGCTTACAGAACTGTAAAAAAGGATTGGATGTCTCATCACCCATGGAGAGATTCCACTTGAAATATTTATATGTCACTGACTTGTGTACTCAGAACTGGTGTGAATTGCAGGTGGCATATGGGAAGGAACTTCCTGGCTTTTTGACACCTGAGAAAGCAACTGTTTTGGACACTGGTGCTAGCATCCATCTGGCAAAAGAACTCGAACTTCATGATCTTGTGACTGTCCCTATCACCACTAAAGAAGATGCTTGGGCAATTAAATTTCTGAACATACTGTCAATGATTCCTACCCTGCAGTCAGAAGGGTGCATTAGAGAGTTTCCAGTGTTTGGGGAAGTGGAGGGAGTACTTCTTGTTGGAGTGATTGATGAGTTGCACTACACAGCCCAGGGGAAACTGGAACTGGCTGAACTCAAGACACGCAAGCGCCCTATGCTCCCTCTGTCAGCTCAGAAAAAGAAAGATTGTTTTCAAGTTAGTCTGTATAAATATATCTTTGATGACATGATACAAGGGAAAGTGACTCCTGCTAACCTAATTCACCACACAAAATTGTGTCCAGACAAGCCACTAGGGCCTTCAGTGTTGAGGTATGCACGGCAGGGAGGCTTCTCTGTGAAATCTTTGGGTGACCTCATGGAACTGGTCTTCTTGTCTCTTACATTATCTGATCTCCCAGTTATTGATATCCTAAAAATTGAGTATATCCATCAAGAGACTGCCAGTGTACTAGGTACAGAGATTGTAACCTTTGAAAAAAAGGAAGTAAGAAACAAGGTGCAGCATTATATGGCCTACTGGATGGGCTACCGAGGTCCTCAAGGGGTTGATGTAGAAGAGGTGTGGAAGTGTCGGACATGTGATTATGTAGATATATGTGAGTGGAGAAGAGGCAATAGAGGGCTCAGCTCTGTGCTAGGGCCGGAAGCCAAAGAAACCAAGTAAATGGAAGGTAAGCTTTCAGAAATGTTGGTCCTCTCTGTTCTTGATATACCCATGTAAGAGCACCAGTTTCTCAGCTTGGCTTTCACGGATAAAGTTTTTAATTTTTATATTTCTATAATCTTTAATAACATTCAAATCCAGGACCAAGAATCAGTAATGTGTGGGAAACATTTGTTAAAAAAGACAGAGGTACATCATGTCTGTAGCAAAGTATCCTTCACCGATTATTGTTTTCCTGAGAAATTCTTCCATATTCTGATAAGTCTATTTTTTTTCTCAATGACAGTTTTTTACATTTTTCATAATAAAAAATGAAATGCTTTCCAGTATAGTTGAATTGATGTGTGTATTTATCTCATAATCTCAGTCCTTCAAAGATGAACACTATACATAATTGTGTGGTATCACATTCTTTTTAAAAAATACTTATGTGTGTGAGTGTATTGCCTTCATGTATGTAAGTGCACCCATGTCTGCAATGCCCATGGAGGTCAGAAGAGGGTTTTGGATTTCTCTGGAACTAGAGTTACAGACAGTTGTTAGCTGCCTTGTGGGTGCTAGGAATCAAACCTGGGCCCTCTGCAAGAGCAGCCAGTGCTCTTAACCTCTGAGCCAACTCTCCAGTCCCAGTATCACATTCTTTTAAGTTCATACATAAGCATTTTGGAAGTAGAGCTAATAGAGTGAGCAGATAAGGAATTTAAAATCATCATAGTAAATATTCTCAAAGAGATGATGCAAGAAGATGAAGTCATAAAAGTGAAATTATTAGATAGGAAAAATACATGTGAAGTGAGAAAGAGTATTCACATATATAATGCAGTAATATCACTCCTGGGTATATGCCAAGAGAAATGCATCTGTATATAGCAGGAGATATGAAGGAGAATGTGCTTTCACAAATGCAAAACTAACTACTCAGATGCCCATCAGCAGAGTGAATGGTAGAAATGTATCACAATAATGGTAAACACACAGGCAATTTTTTCCTCATATTTTTATTCTTTGAGAATTTCATACTATGTATTTTGATCATATACCTTCCCTACCCACCCAATTTTGTGTCCTTTTTAAACTTTTAAACCCATCCAGTACAGTTTGCTGTTGCCACTCTCCTTGGTTACCCTCCAAAATTTGATGGTAAGACCCTATTGCTGATGATACTACAAATATGAGTTATAACAAACAGAAATCAAGCAGTACAAACTGCAAAGCTTCATTTCTACTGGCTAGCTTTTATAGAGCTGGAAGCACTGGAAGGTGCTGTCCATGCCACCAGAAGAGAAAAGTAATCATCATCCTTACCCAGTTGTGAATCCTATGTGCTACAATAATGATGAGCCTGGCAAGATATGCCCACTAGAGTAATAGTGGTATGAATGTTATGGAGAAACCAAACACTTTCTGATTGGATTTAAAGCCCACTTCACAAAATGGAGCCCATACCGGGCACTGTTATCAGGGCCAAGAACCTGTGATTAGACAGGTCACAGTCTGTAGGGGAGAACCTACTACTTTAATCTCCTAAATGGATATAACATTAAACCAACTCCTAATGACTTTTCGTTATACACATAGATTAGAGCATCTCTTAACTCTGACCAAAGAAGCTTCCTGCAGCAGGTGGTGGCTTACACAGAGACCCACACTGATCAATATTTAGAAAAAAGAGACTGCAGAGTTCTCGGCCCTATAGCACCCTCTCCTACCAAGACTCAGAAGAGGGGCCAGAAAGCTAGAGCTGGAAATGGTGGATGAATTCAAGGAAACCATGTTTTCTGGACACAAGGGAGCTGCATGTATGAACCCCCAGTGCTTGTGACAGCATGCATAGAACTTGCACAAGCCCAAGCCAGACGAAATCCCAGCATGGTATAGAGAGGTGAGGACAAAGCCTCACTCCTAGCAGAGAAACTTATTGGCAATTGACTGCTGCTGGGAGAGGGAGAGTCAAGTTTTTGTTAAGAATGTGATGCTGGTTAGGTTGACCATGCTCCAGGAAATGGACCCACACTCAAGAGCATTTGGGGAATACAAGACTCCATAGGCCTTAAGGAAAAATAATAAGAGGCCGGGCGTGGTGGCACATGCCTTTAATCCCAGCACTTGGGAGGCAGAGGCAGGCAAATCTCTGAGTTCAAGACCAGCCTGGTCTATATAGTGAATTCCAGGCCAGCTGGAGCTACAGGGAGACCCTGTCTCAAACAACACAAAATGAAAAAAAGAGAAAAAGAAAAAAATAAGAGGACATGAACTGGGTGTGGTGGCACACACTTTAATTCCAGCACTCAGGAGCAGAGAAAGATTTTTGTGAGATTGAAACAAGCCTGATCTACCTAGTGAGTTCCAGGCAAGCTGGGGCCATAAGGAGACCTTGTCTTAATACCCCCCCCTCAAATAGAGTACATGAAGTGAGGCGGATCTGAGAGGAGATAAGGGAGGGGTTCTGAATATGGTCAAAATATATTGTATGAAAGTCTTAATAATATTAGCTGGGCATGGTGGTGTATGTCTTTAATCCCAGCACTCAGGAGGCAGAGACAGGCAGATCTCTAAGTTCAAGGCCAGCCTGATCTACATAGCAAGTTCTAGGCCAACTGGGGCTACAGGGAGATCTTTTCTCAAAAAGACAAAAAATTTAAAAATACTTTTGTGTGTGTATGGCTGTGTGTGTGTGTGTGTGTGTGTGTAGGTCAGAGGAAAACTTGTGGCAGTTGGTTCTGTCTGTCCACCCTGGTAGATCTCAGGGATTAAACTTAGATCACCAGGCTTGTCACCAAGAGCCTTTACACACTGAACTATCCTCTCACCAACTGTAACTTTCAAATTTATGTTGCAGTAAAGAATGAAGGACACACTTTTTCAGTCTCTCAGCAATTTGATTTTTTCCCTCAATAGTTCACCTTAAATACTATATACATTTAAGACTTAAGATTTTAGCTATTTATCTAAAACTAATTCAATATAATTTTTAAAAAATATTTTTATTTTATATGTACGAGTGTATTGCCTGCATGTATGTGAGTGCACACGTGTCATGCAATGCTGCGGAGGTCAGAAGAGGGCTTTGGATTCCCCTGGAACTGGAGTTAAGGATGGTTCATAGCCTCCATGTGGGTGCTAGGAATCAAACCCAGGTCTTCTCTAAAAGCAGTCAGTGCTCTTAACCGCTGAGCCATCTCCCCAGCCTCATAATTCAATATAATTTTTTTCTTTACACAGAGAACATTAAAAAGTACATTTCAAATATTAAGATACCATTGAACTAGAGCTGTGGCTCAGTGGTAGAGCAATTTCCTAGCATACACAAGTCCTTAGGTTCAGTCCTTGGTAAGATCAGTCAATATTGGGATGCAAGATGGCTCAGTGGATAAAGGCACTTACCACCGAGCCCAATGACTTGTGTTCAGTCCCTAGGACCCACATGGTAGAAAGAGAGAACTGACTTCCCCAAGTTGTCCTCTGACCTTTATACATGTGCCTTGACACAGTTTCAAGCAGTATTAATTGGTGTTGTGTGGTTTGATGGCATATGTACTACAAACTGTACATTATATGTTTAGAACCAAGTCTGGGTGAAATCATACAACACTGCTGAGTTCTTCCAGAAACATCTTAGATACATTATAAGTTTGAATTTGGGTGTTTGCATGTTCAGAAATCTTTTATTATTGCCAAATATTTTTGCCATCCACATGATCAGTTACGCAACCCACATATTGGGGTTTTGACACACAGTTTCAGAAACTGTCATGGTTGCACATGCCTATAATCCTAGCAGTTTGGAGGTAGACAGGAGGGTTTCAAATTCAAGGCCAAATGCTGGGTGTGGTGGGGTATGCCTTTAATCTCAGCACTCAGGAGGCACAGGCAGGCAGATCTTAGTGAGTTTGAGGCCAACCTGATCTACATAGCTGAGTTCCAGGACAACTGGGGCTACAGGAAGACCCTGTCTCAAAAAGACAAAAAAAAAAAAAAAAAAAAAAAGCCGGGCATGGTGGTGCATGCCTTTGATCCCAGCACTTGGGAGGCAGAGGCATCTGGATCTCTGTGAATTCAAAGACAGCCTGGTCTACATAATGAGTTCCAGGCCAGCTGGAGCTACAAAGAGGCCCTGTCTTAAAAAGACACCCTCCTCCCCCCAAAAAAGTCAAATTCAAGGCTAGCCTAAGCTAAACAGTGTGACCCTGTCTCAGAACAAACCTGAAACCTGGGGTCTTGGTGCACACCTGTAATCCCAGTACTCAGAAGGTAGAGGCAAGAGGATCATCAATTCAAGGTCATCCTCAACTATATAGCAAGTTCCAGGCCCTCTTTCAAAACAAAAAAAACCCCCCAAACCAAAAATGCTCCTAAAGGAAATTTATATTATACAGAATGATTAAGAGGAAAGATATAAAAGAAAAAATTAAGGAAATGTCCTATCAGGTTAATCTAAATTCAGAGAGGACTTTGCCTCTTATCTGCCACCTTCCTAGTCTGTTTTCTAATATGTTCCCTTTATTTCCTTGTCTCCTGTTCCCCTGGTAATCCCATCCACTAATCACATCTCCCCAGGTGGTGTCCCCTTATCTTGTGGCCTGAACTACAGTTGAACTTAATTTACAGTGTACTTTACTTACTGTCTTACAGCGTACTTACTTACTTTTGAATATTTTACTGTCTTCACAGGTCATAAATCAAGCCATCTGTTCTCATTTTTCAGCTGCTTTCTTTTCCTCTTTAGTGATTTTATTCTTAAAACTTGTGAAGAGAAAGGTGAATATAGGGATTATTTCAGAATGGTGGAAACAAAAAACTAGGAATGTTTTATTGTCCTTTTTAGGAATTCCCCACTGATGAACCAATGATGTACTGGGAAAGCAAAGACAACTTTTTTTTTTTTTTTTTTTTTTTTTTTTTTTTTTGTCTTTTTGAGACAGGGTCTCCCTGTAGCCCCAGCTGGCCTGTAATTCACAATGTAGACCAGGCTGGCCTTGAACAGGCAGAGAAGAGATCGCCTTCCTCTGCCTCCCAACTGCTGGGATGAAAGGCATGTGCCACCATGCCCAGCTCCCAAAGACAACTTTTTGAAATCAGTTTTGCACACCTTCAATGAAATTTTGACTATGAAGAGATTTCACCATTATATGAGCACAAATCTTAACCCTATAAGAAAAAAAATAGGTATAAATCAGAAGAGATTGGAACCCCATTTGGATTTAATTACAGCCTAGTTACATTGGAGAAAATGTTTGTGAGTGCAGTGAATGTGGGAAAGGCTTCATAATGAAATCTCATTTCATTAGACATGAAGAGTCACACAGTAAATGAACTCTTTGTGTGCAACGATTGTAGGAAAGCTTTCATACACAAAACCCAACTTGTATCCCACCAGAAACTTCACGCTGGAATAAAAGCCTTATGAATGCAGTATGGGAAAATGCTCACTTGGAACTCCTTTAATAACTGTGAAAACTTAATGAACTAGTGAACCCATTTGAATGTAAAGAATGTGAGAAAACCTCCAAGTACAGCTCATCCCTTTATAAACATTCTAGATTTTATACTGGAGAAAAACCCTACCAATATACCATATGTGACACCCTTTGGCAATACGTTTGACATTGTTACAATCAAAGAACTCATACAAGAGAGAAACTGTATGGATGTAATGAGTGAATGTGGCAAAGCTTTCATGAGGAAGTTTCACACCTTAGACATCATGTAATTCATACAGGAGAAAAGTCCCATGAAGATAATAAATGTACGAAAGCATTTTCCAGAAGTCAAATCTTACTGTAATTAAAAAATTCCTACTTAACATTTACTTTGTGAATGTGAAAAGTCCTAAGTATTAGATAAGAACTCCATAAAAACAATCAGTGCCAATCATATTCAAGCAGTAATAATAAACTTTCTCAGGGGCTGGCGAGATGACTAAGCAGGTGAAACACTTGCTGTACAAACCTGATAAGTTGAGTTCAATCCCCAGACCCCAAGTAAAGGTGGAAGGAGAGAACTGACTCCACAAAGTTGTCCTCTGGTACCATGGCACTTATGTGAGCACATGAAAACACACCATAAGATAATTTTTTAATTAAAAATTTCTAAAATGAATTAGAATGAATGGAGCACAGAGTTTGGAACTTTAAATATAAACTAAGGAGCCAGTGAAAACTACATTAACCTTTTCTGGTTTTCATTATTATTCTATATTTTTAA
>NW_008327256.1:44743-45987 GCF_000622305.1 Nannospalax galili
AAGCTATGGTCACACCTCCATCCCACCGTTCATCAAGGAGTCAAGGGGGGAGTCAGTTACCCCTCCCACCCAGTCAGCCAGCCTTAGCTGCATGTGGGGGGAGGGGCAAAGGATATATTTATTGTTGCCTTTCTAGTGCCTTGAGTTGCCGTGTTAGGTCATTTATTTGGGCTCTTTCCTTTTTTTTTTTTCTGGAGCTGAGGACCGAACCCAGGGCCTTGGGCTTGCTAGGCAAGCGCTCTACCACTGAGCTAAATCCCCAACCCCCTTTGTTATATTTTTTAGACAGGGTCTCACTATGTAGCACTGGCTGGCCTGGAACTTACTCTGTAGACCATCTGCCTCTGCCTCCCAAGTTCTGAGACTATAGGTGTGCATCACCATGCCTGGCTATGTTATTTTTATTTTTATAACAATCATGTAAGTATAAAGTATACGCTTACACATTATGTTGAATTATCTCTATTAAGCTTCTGCAGTAGCCTGGTATAGTGGCACTTGTAATCCCAGTACTCAGTAGGGTCACTTAAGTCCAGGAATTTGACACCATCCTGGGCAATATAGTAAGAGCCGATCTCCAAAAGAAAAAGGGGGAAAAAGTGAGGGAGCTGGCTACACAGATGGCCCAGTGGGTAAAAGCACTTGGTATGCAGGCCTAATGACCCGAGTTCAATCTCTAGAACCCATGTAAAGGTGAAAGTGAGAACTAACTCCTCGAAATTATCCTGTGACCTCCACATGACACCACCACACACATCACACAAATCTTTTTAAAGAAAAAAATGCAGAAAAAATAAAATTACTTTTCTTCCAATCCTAGGTTGCATAATTCATGAAGAGAAAATGTGGTTTAATAGGTATCATCAATTTTAGTACCTTCATCCATTTGGTAGATTTTGAATGAACTAATCTGCCTTGATAATTGTAGAAGTGAAGACATAAAATGTTTTACTACGTAAATACCAAACCCAAAACAGACTGGCTAGCTACTGAGAAAACTGTACAGTAAGTTTTAGTTAAAGAAAGGGAATATTGGGGCTGGAGAAATGGCTCAGTGGTTAAGAACACTGGTTGTTCTTGCAGAAGACCCAGGTTCAAATCCCAGCACCCACATGGCAGCTAACAACTGTCCATAACTCCAGTCCCAGGGGATCTGACAACCTCTTCTGACCTCTGTGGGCATTGCATGACATGGGTGCACTTACCTACATGCAGGCAATACACGCATACACATAAAATAAAAA
>NW_008327256.1:46070-50535 GCF_000622305.1 Nannospalax galili
AGCCTGGTCTACATAGTGAGTTCCAGGACAGCTGGAGCTACAGGAAGACCCTGTCTCAAAAAAGCCAAAAAAAAAAAAAAAAAAAGTTAAAAAAAAAGAAACATTTAAATATGTTGGACAGCAAAGTGACTCAGTGGGTAAAATTTCCTGCCATGCCAGTCTGACAACCTACCTGAATTAGATTCTTGAAATCCACAGTGAAAAGAGAAAACTGAATCCTGAAAATTGCTCTCTGAGCCCCACATGGGTCCTGTGGCATAATGTTACACACATACACAATAATAATTTTTAAAAGAAATATCTGCCAGGCATGGTGGTACATACCTTTAATCCCAGCACTGGGAAACAGAGGCAGGAGGATCTCTGTGAGTTCAAGGCCAGCTTGGTATACATAGTTCCAGGTCAGCTGGGGCCAAAGGGAGACTCTGTCTCAAGGAAATAATGTAAAGAAAACATCTACTTCAAATACTTCTGTTCTTTTTATTAGTATATCATAAGCTTGAGCATTTATCCAGGATAGCATATATTTGACATCAGTAAATTAGGGTGTTACAGGCCATGGTGTGCACACCTGTAATTCCAGCAGTTGGGAAGCAAGGGCAGACTAATCTCTGTGAGTTCAAGGCTCACCTGGTCTACATACAGCAAGTTGCAGGTCAGCTAGGGATACACAGCGGGACCCCGGCAAAAGACAAGAAAAAAACCATACAGAGAGACACAAAAAATTAGGGTGTCGTGATACTTTACAACTGTTGAAGGAAGAGGGTTTTTAGTTTTGTTATCTGAAGAAACCAAAAACAAGTTAAGCTCCTACAGGTGCATAATATAAATTATATTAGCAAATTATCATATGTAGTTTAAAATTACCAAGAAGTTAGGCTGGGTGTGGTGGCTCACACCTTTAGTCCCAGCACTTGGAAGGCAAAGGCAAGTGTATCTCCGTGAGTTCAAGGCCAGACCGCTCTACATAGTGAGTTCCAGGCCAGCTGGGGCTACAGGGAGACCCTGCTCAAAAGCGCCCCCCCCATCACCAAGAAGCTGGTTCTAGAGGTGGGATTTAGCTCGCCCCACTTCTGAGCCAAGCATGTTTGTGTTCAAGTGTCTGCCAAGACCTCTTAGGTGGGGCAAGCTGGCCCTCTGACTCTGTGACAAGGAGAAAGAACAGCAGAGAAGTGCAAGAGGAAAAACATTGTGCCCTTGAGCACAGAAGTAAATTATTTGAGTGAAAACACTGTGTCCTTGAGAACAACTGGAAGTGAATCATTCCCAGGATTGTCTGTGCCTTCCCAAAACTCCAGACTCAGATACTGTTTATCTCATAATATAAAAATGCCCCTGGTGGATACAGCTGACTGGAGGTCTCTCTCACCCAAAGGGCAAGTGTTCTTCCTGGGATCCTCTTACAGACTCACTCCTGCTGTGTAATCTGATGTTCTGCTATTTATCTGGTAGAATTCCTCAAGTTGATCTTCTAAAACATTTAAATTACATTTCTCTCTCTCTCTCTCTCTCTCTCTCTCTCTCTCTCTCTCTCTCTCTGTCTCTGTGTCTGTAAGCATGCATGTGAAGGCACATGTGCCGTGGTGCATGTGTAGATGTCAAAGGACAACTTTGAGGAGTCAGTTCTCTTCTTCTACCATGTGGGTTCTAGGGATTGAACTCAGGTTGTCAAACTTAGTAGCAAGCACCTTTACACGCCAAGCCATCTCACCAGCCCTGAAGTTGATCTTTAAGTGAATAATATGGTTCCTATATTCTCCAGTCTACTGTGTGAAGATCCCCTGAGGTTTTTAATTTCATATTTTTATCTTTGGAGACATTTTCTCATTCTCAAAGCTTCCCTATTTCTGTACAGGAAAGATACTCTGGTTGTGCTGAGTGTGGTAAGAGTTTCTGCCAAGCATAGATCTTCATTGTCATCAGAGAATCCCCACAGAGAAACCTCTGCTGTGTGAGGAGTGTGGCCTGGGCTTCAGTCAGAATTCCATTTTCAGCATTCAGCACTGTCTGTGCAACACGTGGCAGAATCTTCCATTACAATACCAACTGATTTTACACAAAAGAGTTCACACGAGAGAGAAATTCTGGCAATGTGCTAAGTGCAGCAAGGACTTCGGTCAGAACGTAGATCTCACGTGCATCAGAGAGCCCACACCAGAGAAGCTGTTTGAAGGGAAGCTCTTGAAACACACTTCTGTGCTCATCATGAAGTCTACACAGGAGAGGCGCCATTATATAAGGAATGTGGGAAGGACTTCTCTCAGAACTCCAACCTCTACAGTCACCTAGGAGTGAAACTGGAGAGACTATAACGTGATGTGTGTGGTAAGGACTTCAGTGAAAGCATAGCTTTTTGAGTTTATCAAAGAATTCACACAGAAGAAAAATCCATCAAATGCCATACTTCTGGTAAAGGTTTCCATTACAAGAAACTTCCTGTTCACTGCAGGCCACAGAGAGTGGAAATCCTGACAGGTGAGTTCCAGTCTTCGCATCCATCCAGTTCCACATAAAAGGAAAACACTGAACAAATATGAAAAGTGTAAGAATTCTTTTGAAGCACAGAGCACCCCATCTACCAGAGCATCTGTGTCTCCCCGAGACTAAGCTTCATGAGAACTTGGCTGTGTGTTCTTTGGCCACCTTGGCTCACCAGCTCCTAACACAATGTCTTGCACAGAGTAGCCACTTGGTAAATATTTGCTGAATGAGAATCCACATGTAAGAGAACCCCTACTAGCCAGGCATAGTGGCACACAGTTTTAATCCCACCACTCAGGAGGCAGAGGCAGGCAGATTTCTGTGAGTTCCAGGCCAGCCTGGTGAGTTCCAGACCAGCTGGGGCCACAGGGAGACCCTGTCTCTAAAAGACCAAAAAGAGAGAGAGTCCCTACTGCTGTGGTATATGTGATGAGGTCATCACAATTCATACTTAGAAATGTTTCTTTTCACATTTATTACTCTGTGTGTGTGTGTATACGTGTGTGTGTGTGTGTGTGTGTGTGTGTGTGTGTGTGTATACACATACCACAGTGCATGTGGAGGTCAGAAGACAACTTTCAGAAGTCAATTTTCTCCTATAATGTGGGTTCTGGGGATTGAACTTAGGTCATCAGGCTTGGCAGCAAATGCTTCACTCACTGAGCCATCTTGCTGGCCTCACACTTTGAGATCTTTTCTAACCATCTGTTTCGTGATAAAGACTTCAGTCAGATCATGGATTTCATCCTGAATTATCCCTGCAGGAGACAATCCTATAATCCTGATGAATAGAATAATGAACTCTAAGCAGAGATAAATATTCAAGTTAATAAATTGGGATAGTAAATTTAAGGTACATGTCTTCAACACAAAGCAATCCACAACATACTGTCAATTGTAAAAAATATTTTAGTAAAAACTCTTCAGGTGTGGTGGTATAGGCCTATAATCTCAGAAATTAAGAGGTAGAGGCAGGAGGATCACAAATTCAAGCCAACTTGATCTGTAGGTTGAATTCTGGACTACATAGCAGGGCTACATAGCATGACTTTGTATCAAAAAACAAAATAAAAGATTTTAAAACCTCAAGATAAAACATATATCTGATTACCATCTATGAAAAAAGATCTTGTGAGTACCCTAAATGAAAGGATTGTCAGTTCTGGACTAACCATGTTCACATAAGGTTGACTCAACCAGAATCTGGTAGTGGTAGCTATATTTTATTTTATATTTAATCTAAAAAAGATGTATTTTAGGGCTGGGGAGGTAGCTCAGTTGGTAGAATGTTTGTCTAGCATGCATGAAGCCCTGGGTTTAATCCTCAGCACCATATGAATCAGGAGAGGAGAAGCATGCTTGTAATCCCAGCAAGAGGATCAGAAATTCAAAGTCATTCTTTGCTACATAATGAGTTTGAGACCAGCCTGGGCTGAGACCCTGCTTCAAAAAAAAAAAAGTATTTCAGACTTAAAAAGTGAGTTAGGGGCCAGGCATGGGGGGGCACCCCTTTAATCCCAGCACTTGGGAGGCAGAGGCAGGTGGATCTCTGTGAGTTCAAAGCCAGCCTGGTCTATATAGTGAGTTCCAGGACAGCTGAGACTACAGGGAGACCCTGTCTCAAAAAGACCGCCCCCCCAAAAAAAGAAAAAAAAAGTGTTAGCTATGGTCAGGAACATCTGGGAAAGATAGCCCTTATTTGGCAAAGTGCCTTTAAGCTAAAAAGCCTCCTCACCTTTTCTTGTTTCTTTGTCCATCCTGCCTCCAGGCTGTTGGATGCTTCCCTGCATGGATTATGGAAATCACTGGGCAATGCTTATTCAGTACAGATGTCTACAGAAGCATTAGCTGAAGGAAGAGAATGGGAAGCTGACCTCACCCCTAGTCAGAATGGCCATCAACAGGACAACAGTGTTGGTTTGGATGTGGCAAAATACAGTACTGGGGATTTCCAGTTTATCAATTTATATAATCAGCACCTCTC
>NW_008327256.1:50545-52902 GCF_000622305.1 Nannospalax galili
CTTGTGGTTTTTTTTTTTTTTTTTGTGCTGGGGTTGAATTTATACCCTCTCATATGCTGAGAACACAAGAGGCCCTGGGTTCAGTCCACTGAGCCACTCCCCCACCTCGTCTGTAATTATGTATCTTATAACTCCCTCAAGTAAATTTTAAGTCCAAAATAAATTTGAAAAGATTAGCTTAGGAATCAAGAGATTCAGTCCTGAATACAGTGTGTGGGTGTGTGTACAGGCATATGTACCAATGTATACCTGTGTATGCTAGCGCATTGCATATGTTTTTGTATGTGCTGTGAGCACATGCTCCAGTGCCTGTGCCTGTGGCGATCAGAAGTCAACCTCAGTTGTTTGTCTTCAGGTGCCTTTCATTTTACTTTTGGCAACAGGGTCTCTCAGTGGCCTGGAACTTCCCTAATAGGCTAGACTAGCTGGCCAGCAAGCCCAGGCATACACATGTCTGCCTCTCCAACACTGGGGTTACAAGTTCCCCTACTACGCCTACTCTAACTTGCTATGTAGACCAGATTGGGCTTGAACTCACAGAGATCCACCTGCCTCTACCTCCCAAGAGCTGGGATTAAAAGTGTACAGTGCCACACCCTGCTGTGAGTCATTTTTTGTTGGTTGAGCTGGTCTAGACTGCCCTCAGTCAGTCCCCAGTGCTCCCCCGCAGCCCCCATGCACATGTGCATACCATGGAGCTATGGAATTCAGAGGACAACCTTGGGGAATCTTTGGTGGGGGTTGAACTCAAGTTATCAGGTGAGCTGCAAGCACCTCTACCCATTGAGCTATCCTTCCAGCCACGACAATACTAGCTTTTTGTTTAGGTTTTATCTTTAAAGTCTATATACTTCTTTTTAACCCTAAGTCAAAATGAAATTGCTATCTTATCTAACTTTAATTTAAAGGTATACTGTATTTTATTTTATTTTATTTATTATATTTTTGAGACAGGGCCTCCCTGTAGCCCCTGCTGGCCTGGAACTCATTATGTAGACCAGGCTAGTCTTGAGCTCAAAGAGATCCACCTGCCTCTGCCTCCCAGCCCTGGAATTAAAGGCGTGCACCACCATACCCAGCACTTTGTTTTCAAAGACAGGGTCTCCAACTTGCTATGCAGCAAAGGCTAACCTTGAATTCCTGATTTTCTGGCCTTTACCTCCCAGATGCTAGAATTAAGGCATGTACCACACTCGGCTAAAGATACACTTTAAAAATATAAGAATATTTTTTTGACTGGGCATGGTGACACACACCTGTAGTCCCAGCACTTGGGAGGCAGAGGCAGGTAGATCTCTGTGAGTTCAAGGCCAGCATGGTCTACATACTGAGTTCCAGGACAGCTGGGGCTACAGGGAGACCCTGTCTCAAAAAGACAGAATCAGTTTTTATTAAAGATGTTCCTGCTCAGGCTGACATGATCCTGTGAACAGGCCTCCTTGGTGTTTGGAACAGCATACCCCTATCTAGGTAGAAGACTGTTGCTTCTTCCCCTGCCAGCTGGACTATCAGTCTTTTTCAGCTTCCACAAGGCCACCCCTTTTAGATAAGGAGTTTCCCTTTATGAACCTGTCAGCTGACCACAATGTTGCTTTATTTCACTTTTCAGTTGTTCCCCTAAACCCATCTATTCCCAGGTTGTCTCTGGTTATTGATTTGACCTTTACTTTATTGAGTGCTTGTAATCAATCCTGAAAAGCACTTATGGAAAGATTTTTACTTTTCTTCTCTCACTCCAATGATCAGGATTCCAAAAAAGGATTTGGAATTGCAGTATCTGGAGGCAGAGACAACCCTCACTTTGAAAACGGAGAAACGTCAATCGTCATTTCCGATGTGCTCCCAGGGGGACCTGCGGATGGCATGCTACAGTGAGTCCTCACCCCCTCCCCAATCCCTGCCAGGCCTGCCAGTTAAGTTTCTCTGAAAATACCCTCCCAGACACACTTAGAAGCATGCTTGATTCATCTTCTAGGTGCTTGTCAATCCAGTCAAATTGATAGACTGACCATCGTGAAGTTTCATGGTCCACCAGTACCTACCAAGTATAGTTTATATTTGTCTGAATTTGTATTGTTTAGGAATTTAATGAAGATGGCTAGGGATGTACCTCAGTGGTGAAGCTTGTGCTTAGCATAGACAAGGCCTTAGGTAAATCTCTAACACCTACGCCCCACCATGCATACACAGAAAAGCCGTAAACAACCAAACAAACCCTAGCCCCCATAGTTCAATGGTGAGAAAATTCTAAATAGAACAACATAAGTTCTCGACTGTTAACCTTAAATTCAGAAAAGCCTCTTTAAAAGATGCATGCCAGCAGGAAAGAATCCAAAATTAACTATATGGCCACATTG
>NW_008327256.1:53378-54552 GCF_000622305.1 Nannospalax galili
GAGCTTTCAGACACCAAGACCTTTAATAAATATTTTGGGTCCATTTGCTGCTTCTGTTCTAGCTAAACCATTCACGATAAATCAGCATGAGTTTTTTTGTGACTGGTGTTTATTTCTTATTTACAGAGAAAATGACAGGGTGGTCATGGTCAACGGCACCCCCTGGAGGATGTGCTCCATTCATTTGCAGTTCAGCAGCTCAGAAAAAGCGGGAAGATTGCTGCCATTGTAAGTCCTGGGTTTGCTTTCAGCTGGCCTCAAGAGCATTCAGTATTTATGCCCAGAAGGAAATACCACTTGCTTCTGAGCATTTGACAAAGTAACCTAGGGCCAGCTAAGTTTCTAGATCCTCGATACTTTTCTAGGGTGATGTTATGGAGGATGTGAAGATATGTCTGAGTCATCCTCATGACCCTCTCAACCTTCCCCCAAAGCCAGCAGTTGTCTTACCCAAAGTTGCTGATCTCCTGCTTTATTGCTGCATCTCCCAAGAATAGGGCCATCCTATTATCAACTCTAAGAAAGTAACTGTACAGTTAGTAACATCCAGTCCTTAGCCCCATTTGCCTTGAGATAAGTCTAGGAACCAAGTTTCCCCACTATATTTGGTTATTTTCTCTTCTAGTTAGGGAGGAAAGGATTATTGCCTTTTATACTTCCAGTGACAATCCATCATAAAGGGAAGCCAGGGCAGGAATCTGGAGGCAGGAACTGAAGCATGGACCACGGAGGATGCTGCTTACTGCCTTACTCCCCTGGCCTGTGCTCAGCCTGCTTTCTTATATAACTCAGGACCATCTGCCTAGGGGTGGCACCATCAATTACCAGTTAAGAAAATACCTTACAGACATGGCTGTAGGCCAGCATGATAGAGATAATGCCTCACTTGAGGTTCCCTCTTCCCAGGCGTGTCAAGTTGACAACTGAAGCTATCCAGCACCTCTTTAGCCCTTTTTAATCTAGAAGGTACCCTTTCCCCTCCATGTGGAAGAATGTCCCTTCCTAGATTTTAATTGGATTTTTATTGACTGATAAAGGTCTCTGAGGCTTTTCATACTTGGTTAGAAGTAGATTTTGGAAACATTCAAAAGCACTGAACTCAAAACTTCAGCCATTTTCTTAATGATGGTGTATTTATCCTCATAGGTGATACTCTCTGGAATCATCGGATTGA
>NW_008327257.1:0-167 GCF_000622305.1 Nannospalax galili
CTGGTATAGTAATCCCCCGGGCATTGCTCTTAGTGCTCAGGGTTGTTTTGGATATCTGAGGTCTTCAGTGATTCCATATGAATCTTAGGATCTTTTTTTCCAATTCTGTGAAAAATGTCATGGGGATTTTGATTGGGATTGTATTGACTCTATAAATGAATTTTGGT
>NW_008327257.1:360-678 GCF_000622305.1 Nannospalax galili
GTGAGATTTTTTTTTTTTTGCAGCTTTTGTGAAGTGTATTGTTTCCATGTGCTTTTTCTCTGATTGCTTGTTACTGGCATATAGAAAGGCTATAGACTTTTGTAGGTTAATTTTGTAACCTGCCACTTTACTGAATGTGTTAATAATTTCTAGGAGTTTTCTGGTGGAATTTTTGGCATCTCATATATAATATCATATCATCTGCAAAAAGGGATAATTTGATCCATTGTTTTCCAATTATTACTCCTTTAATTTCCTGATCTTGTATTATTGCTCTTGCAAGAGTTTCAAGCACTATGTTGAAGAGGAGTGAAGATA
>NW_008327258.1:0-5807 GCF_000622305.1 Nannospalax galili
GACAAGGAATGGGACAGGACCCAGGCTAGGAGGAGAGGCTGGCAGGGGAGACGGGAGGGTGAATGAGGCTGGGGGAGTCAAGGCACAGAGGGCAAGATTGACTTACCCTGGAGAGAGAGGCCTGCAGGTCAGAGAGGGGCCTGCGGGTCCTGCAGGCCCAGGGAAGCAGAGGGAGGTGAGGGTGGGGCCAGGCCCAGAAGCAGTGCTCCTGGGGACCTGAGAAGGCACTGAGTTGCTGTGGATGCAAAGGCTCAGGAAGAAGCAGTGGTGTTTCCCCAGTTGTCTGGGGAGCCAAGACTTGTTCTTTAATTTTTAAAAATTTATCATCTATCTATCTATCTATCTATCTATCTATCTATCTATCTATCTGTCATCTATCTATCTATCGTCTATCTAACATCTATTATCATCTATCTATCTATCTATCTATCTATCTATCTATCTATCTATCTATCATCTATCTATCTATCAATCTATCATCTATCTATCCATCTATCATCTATCTATCCATCTATCATGTATCCATCAATCATCTATCCATCTGTTGATCTATCTTATTTATTTATTTATTTATTATTTATTTGTGTGTATGTGTGAGGGCAAGAATATGCCATGTGCAACTTAGAGGGCAACTTGCAGGAGTCAGATATTTCCTTCCATGATGTGGGTCTCTGGAATTGAACTCAGGTTGTCAGGATTGGTGACATGGCCCTTTACCTGCTGAGCCATCATTACAGCCCCTTTTCTTCTTTTTCATACTTTGAAAGTATTGTCAAGTCTAATTCTAGTGCTCATTTTATCGATTTCATCTGAAAGTGATTAAGCTCTGCTGACATATTCTCATGTTTTTAAAATATTCTCTTTATTATTTTTATTTTTGTGTATGAGTGTATTGCCTACATGTATGTAAGTGTGCCCATGTTGTGCATTGCCAGAGGAAGTCAGAAGAGGGTATCTGGAACTGGAATTAGAAGAGTTGTTAGCTGCCATGTGGGTGTTGGGATTTGAACCTAAGTATTCTGCAAGAGCAGCCAGTGCTCTTAATTGCTGAACTATCTCTCCAGTCCCAGCTTATGTTTTTTAAATCATAAGAATTTTAATGATTGTGTGCTGACATTATTTCTTCTATGAGAGTTTTCTGGCCTCCCTAGGAAACACTATATTCTGGAGGGTGATACAGCTCTCTCTGACTTTCACGTCTCACCTGCTCTAATTGCTCTTGCATGGATATTTCTTTCGTTTTCTGTTGGGGTGCTAGCTCGGGCTTGACTCTCACCTCATTAATTCAGAGTCCAAGCAGTGCTCTCTCCTTGTGATATAAGCTTTCCTTTGCTCTCCCGATCCCTTTCCCCTGAGCCTGCTACTGTTCCATCTCACCTTGTTTTGTCCTTCTGAATACATGTCTCTAATTAGAAGAAATTATTTTGTCATTTGGAAGCAAATTTGTCGACTAATTCCTTTAGTGACTTTTATTATTATTTTTATTTTATGTGTCTGAGTGTATTGCCTGCATGTATGTAAGTGCACCTGTGTCGTACAATGCCTGCAGAGGTCAGAAGAGAGCATCAGATACCCTGGAACTGGGGTTACAGATGGTCGTTAGCAACCATGTGGGTGCTGGGAATTGAACCCAGCTCCTCTGCAAGAGCAACCAGTGCTCTTACCTGCTGAGCCAACTTTCCAGCCCATCTATTTTTTTTAATAGAAGAATTCTTTTACTGAGTTTCCCCAATGCTATCATCTTACCTTTATTTTGAAGTGTTTATACATATACTATGCTTATTTGAATTCTGTATCTGTTGGTAAATGCATTAGTTAATTTGATAAATATACTGGGTGACCATGACATGTTAAACAATGTTCTAGATGCCAAGCACACAGTATAGAACCAAATGGACAAAATCTCTACCCCGGAGCTTATATCTACTATGATAAATATTAAGAGAAAGCAGATGGCTTCACCCTTATTTATTGGAGAATGGTAGAGTTCTATCTCAGCATTGCCAAATAGATGATCTTAGCCCAGTTCTCATTCTATTATGTTATTCATTCAGTGAAATGGTTTAGATTAAAATTGGAAGTAAAATTTCTATTACACATTTGAGAGGCAACAGGGCAACCATGGGGTTATTTCAGTGGAATGTGGTCTAGACTGGGCAAAGACATTCCATCACCCACTCCATAGAATCCTATGGAGTTTGGTACTGTGAAGGCTCCACTACCTCTACATTTGAGTTCATTATAAGGGCAATTTTATATTATTTCAAGGGACTGGAATGGGTTTCAGTTCACAGAGCTACCGACAATAGATGTCAGTCACTTAATAAGCACACTGGATTGTAAACATGGTACTTGGAATTTAATAATCCCTTGAAGTAATTTTCATTGTTCTCATTATCTGAACACAGAACCTAAGGCTAAATTGTATTGTTAAATCGATGGTTAGTTACTTAACAAATGGGAACACCCCCTACAAAATCCAAAGTAAGACAAGACTGGATTTAGATTGTTAAGAATGTGGGAGTACAGAAGGTTGTCTTTGCATGTAATCTGTCATAATGGTTGTGAGTCACAGCTTTCTTGATAATGATGCCTATCCTTTAGCCAAGGAGTTCCCAAATCCTTGGTTGTCCATATGAGGGCCTGTGATTTAAATGACAGGATTAAGTAACAGTGATAATGCCTATTTCGTGCCTGTAAAGGGATGTAGGTTTAGAGTTGTGACTGACGACCGTGAAGGAAAGGAACTCTGCAGAAAGAACCAGAAGCTCCTCTGGAACAGCTTGAGGCAGACAACAACTGCAACCCTAGGTTTCCTGATGAGCCAGTGTCCTTAATGCTCTTTCCTGTAAGTTGTATGTACATACATGATCATATTCATCTGTGTGTGTTTATGTTCATGTATGTGCGTGTGAACATGTGTGCACGTGGAAGTTTGATGCCAATTTCGGGTGTCCTTCCTCAGGCTCTGTCTACCTTGTTTATTTGTTGTTGCTGTTTTTTTCTCTTTTTTGGAGACAATTTCTCAGTGGCCTGGAGTTTGCCATCCAGGCTGGGCTGGCTGTCCTTTGAGCCCAAGAGACCGAACTCAGGTCCTCATGTTTTACTGGCAAGCAGTGTACTGACTAGGCTATGTCTCACTCTTAACTCTTAAAACTTAAAAATCTTATGGCTACTGATGGATTCTGGGGGACAGATCATCATTCCCTTTAGTTGTGTATCCGACAAGTGAGTCCATCAGGTTCCAATGGATAGGTCCAAATACGTGTCACAAAGACAACCTTGGTTAAACTCAGTGGGTCACAAAACAAAACAAAAAAGGCATGAATATGGAAAGGGACCTGTTGGGAGGAGGGGGATGACAAGAGAGGGAGAGAGGGAGATTAGAGAGAGTGGGGCATGAGAGGCATCAGAATGCTGGGCTTGCAAGGTAAGTGCCTTTCTCTGCTCAGCCATCTAGCCAGTCTGTACTTTTGAACTTAAAATCACAATGTTTTATTCTACTGATAAGGGAACTTGAGCTCCTGGAGAGGCAAGAGTTCTGGCCTCAGAGCCTGTCAGCGTTTGCTACTGCTTCAGAGAGAAGGGCACTGCTGATAGCACAGTCTCAATTTTATAACATTGGCAAAAGATTTTTCATCTTGTTTAAAAATGTTGCAGCTCAGCCCAGTCTCTCTTTATTGGTGTTTAAAAAACAGCGTTAATGAGGCATTCGTGCTCTCTAGTGAAGGCCACATGTTGCCATGTGTAGGCGTCAAAACAAAATGGAGAGCATTCTGATTTCCATTGTAGAACAGATTCTATTCCAGACAGTGGTAGGTAGAATGTTTTATACAGGCGTACTTGTGTGTAGCATGTAACTATCCACACTGGTAAATAAAAGACACCCTGTTCACTGTTAAAGAGATCTGGTTCCTGGAACTAAAATGGCTCACCCTGTGTCCTCAAGGGAGCCAAGTTCTCTAAGATAAGGAGCTTTGAAGCACATTTAGGCTGAGAAGCTTCATATCTCTGCCCAGGACCACGCCCACGAGGCAGGCTCTCCGTGTGCTCTGCTTCCGTGCACTTGAAGCCACTAATCTGTTCTCCACCTCTGTATTTTCACAGCCATGCATATTTCATATAAATGGACATGTAACCTGGGGTATTTTGTGCCTGGCTTATTCCACTGATTAGAATTCTCGTGAGGTTTATGCATATTGCAGCAGATATCAGAACCTCCTTCTCTTTTATGACCAAGCAATAGTCTATGGTGTGACTATACACTTTGTTTGTTTACCAATGAATGCACATTTGCCTGCTTCCACTTTGGGCTATTGTAAACCCTGCTGCTGTGAATATTTTTGTTTTGTTTTGTTTGATCTTTTTGAGACAGGGTCTCCCTGTAGCCCCAGCTGGCCTAGAACTTACTATGTAGACCAGGGTAACCTCGAACTCACAGAGATCCGTCTGCCTCTGCCTCCCAAGTGCTGGGATTAAAAGTGTGAGCCACCACACCCAGCTGTTGTGAATATTTGTATTCAAGTATTGTTTGAATGCTTTTCATTACTTATTAAATATGCCTAGGAGTAAACTTGCTAGGTCATATTAGTAACTCTGTCTAACTCATTAAGGAGCTGACTACCAAGTTCTCAACTGCTTCATTGTTTTACAACCTTACCCAGCAAGGCTTGGGCATCCTAATTTTTGTATAGCCTTTCAACAATTACTACTTTTCAATTTTCATTTAAAAAAGTTATTAAGCCTGGCTTGGTGGCACATGTCTTTAATTCTAGCACTTGCGAGGCAGAGGTAGATCTCTGTAAGATAGAGGGCCAGCCTGATCTACATAGTGAGTTCCAGGCCAGCTGGGGCTACAGGGACACCCTGTCTCAAAAAAACCAAAATAGTAACAAAATAAGTATTGAAAGTAGGAGAAGACAGGTTGAAAATAATAAAGTGGTCAGAGGGAAGGAGGATAAGAAGGGAAAGCGTGTTGGACATAATCACAGTACACTGTATAAATTATCAAAATAAATAAATTTAGTTTTTTAGATTACTATGACCATCCTGGTAGATGTGAAGTAATTTAGCAGTTGTTTTAATTCCCATTTCCCTAATGAGCAGTGATCTTGAGAATCTCTGCATTTGCTTATTGGCTTTTATGCTTATTTTTTAGAGAACTGTCTAGGACAGTTTGAAAATTAGGCTGTCTTTTATTGTTGAATTACATTAAAGCTTTCTTTAACAGCTACAAAAATGCTAGCTCAGATGTTCATAAACCTGAATGCATTTTCCTCTCCCCCTCCAGGGTTCTTTCATATTCACAATTATAGTGCACACCGGACTTGATGGCTATGCTATGTATTGGAACAAGTTGAACTTAGTTCTTTCAAACCCCACAATTATATGGACCTGTAACCTCTAACCAGATATTAATGCAGTCAGTCAATGAACTTGACTTTCTTGTTTATCGTCTTTGGAATGGTATGTCTTGCTTGTCAGAATGATGTATGAAATTCTTTGCTGGGAGTTGCTTTCTGAGTCTAGGACTTGGAAAAAATCCAGTTCTGGAGGAGAAGGGAGTGCTGTTCATGTATTTCTCCCCCGAGTAAGTTGATTTTCCAACCTGTACTGAAAATTTCCAAACTGTACTGAAAATTTCTAAACCATAACTGCACAGTTCTAATTAGTGGTTGTACTACCAGAAAAAATATCATGTGCCTCTCTCTGTCTTCAACATTTTCTGAATAAGTATGCTATACAGAATGGATGTGATATGTAAAATGTACTGTTTCTTTTTTTTTTGCTTCATCTCCCAAAGTAAG
>NW_008327258.1:7350-8272 GCF_000622305.1 Nannospalax galili
AGTCAAAATTAGCTTGAGTTTAAACTGTGAGAAAAAAGTGGAAAACATGCATGTTACTTAACCAGTTTTCAAAGTACTTACATAACAATGAAATTTTGGATGGGTACATCCACACATAAATACACACACACACACAAAAATAAGTAAATCTTTTAAAAGTACCTGAAAAGCTTCTGCATGTGAACTCTCAGCAGCTGTGATTACCTGCAGAAGATCTTCTTGATCTTGGATGGGTACATCCACACATAAATACACACACAAAAAAAATAAGTAAATCTTTTAAAAGTACCTGAAAAGCCTCTGCATGTGAACTCTCAGCAGCTGTGATTACCTGCAGAAGATCTTCTTGATGCTGGGCCTGCCAACATCCTGCCATGGAGCCTGCCAGTGCTGCTTCCTGATCCTTTTCACCCTGACCGGCTTGGTGCCTTCCTTGGGTCCCAGGAGCACTACCTCTGGACCCGGCCCCGCCCTCACCTCTCTCTGCTTCCCTGGTCCTGCAACACCTGCCAGCCTCTTTCTGGGGCTGACAGCCTCTTTCTGGGGCTCCGAGGCTTACGTGCACCCATGTCATACCTTTGCATCCAGTACATCACAGCTACCCAATCCACTCCCTGAAATCTTGGGGGTTATTCCCACCCTATCTGCGTTTGCATCCCTGCGTGGCACGGCCCGGCGAGGATCTCAGGTCAGTCCAACACCCAAGCTCCTGAGGCCAAAATCATTCTTAGAAGATTCCAGACCTAAGGAGAAAGTCTGAAAACTTCTGACCCACATTGGAATTGGGCCACCGCGGAACTCCTGAAGACAAAATCAATCCGGCCACAACAATATAAAATCAAAAGACAGAACCAGAAGCTTAGATGAACCAGCTCTTCATACCCAAAAAGTAAACCACAAAGACACATAAAGCTCAAAAAAA
>NW_008327258.1:15609-16049 GCF_000622305.1 Nannospalax galili
AAGTTTTATTTTTAAAAGCAGTATCTTTGAGTGAAGAGGAGGACAAGGGAGCATAATGGGGAGTGGATGTGAGCCAAGTACAATGATAGCATGTATGGAATTGACATAACACAACCAATTACTTTGTCTACTTACTACAAAAGTTTACAAAATGAAAAGAAAAACGAAAGCAACATCTATAAGTTGTTGCCAGCTCAATGGTAGAGTGCCCTAAACTGGTCATCAGCACTGAAAAAAAGAGTAGTAAATCCTGGTCTATTAACTAATGCACAAAAGATACATGTGTATGGCAGTTTCTTTTTCTGGGAGATTTTTACTAAGCCCAGACCCTTATACCACTCTGCTGTAAATAATGTAGAATTCCCCTAAGGATATTAATGCTTAAACTCATATTAAGTCACTTGTAATACCTATGATACCTTGAAAAAATATGTATATGC
>NW_008327258.1:17258-40416 GCF_000622305.1 Nannospalax galili
TCATAAAACAAAAATAATAAAATATTTTTTAAAAACTATATTTGAATGTTTAAGTCCTTTATTTTAAAAACCACTGCATTTAAGAAAGAACTAGAAACTTTAGGTCAACTTCCAATGCAAACTCAAGTTTACAATTTATGTTAAAATATAGGGCATACAGTTTAAAAATGAATATTGCATGTTTTTTTCTGGTCTGTGTAGAACTTTGAATGGTTAGCTGTTCTAGTAACGCTATCACCATAACTTAGCTGGAGTGGAGGGCAGACATCATTCCCACTTTATTGGGGCAGCATCCCATAGGATCCAAACTGAAAATCCTACAGGGTGTTGAAGACCTTACCAACTCTCAAATAAACTTTGTTTCCAGAGAGTCTTTATGCTTTTTATTTGAATCCCCCAAAGTCTCTGACTTTTCAAGCATAACTTGCCTTATAATTTGGCTAAAGTGTTCTTAAGTTTATGTCATATTCAAATTTTTTATCAGCTTCTCACAGTTTTTAAGGAAAACAAAAGCAAAAAACTCCCAAATCCTCAGAGGCCTGAGACCTTTTTTGATCAAAACAGAGCTTACCCCTCTGCTCCATTCCCTGCACTTATCAGTGAACTTGCACACACTATGCACTCTCCCTCCTACCTCAAAAACCCATTTCTTCTTTCTTCTCCTAGGTTATTCCTTACAAACCTTAGGCTAGTTACAAACCTTGAGGCTAGTTCAATAATTTCTTCTAAGGTTTCTCTGTTGGGAGTGCACACCCCACTATGCATGTAGAGTGCTCACTACACAACTTTACCAGAACACTAACATGGTGATTATTTTGCCTCTAGTGGTAAGAATGTCTTCTCATTCAGCCCTGGGTGTGATACTCGGTGTTATTAAATGAGGAAATGGATATACACCTAAAGTAGACACTGCAGAGTTTGTTATGATTTTGAGTCCAACTTGAAAATGGTATAGCAGTCTACACCCTCTGGTAATTTAAACAGTTTTATGGAAAAGTTAGCTAATTCAGAGATTTAAATATGACTAGTATAATTCACTGAAGGAAAAAAATAGAGACAACTCCAGATGCTGAATAGTCAAGATACCTTGGACAGAAACCATGGTTTAAACAGAAATGATCCATGGACTTGAAGATCAGGTTCACATCTGAGAAAAAATAGAGACAACTCCAGATGCTGAATATTCAAGATACCTTGGACAGAAACCATGGTTTAAACAGAAATGACCCATGGACTTGAAGATCAGGTTCACATCTGAATTGCAGAGATTAACAAATCATCTATCACAGCATGGGCCGGGTGGGAGCTTCTAAGTCCTTTGATTTTTAGTTTATGGATAGTTGACTTTAGTGTCTCAGGAAGAAAAAAAATCTGCCTTTAAAGGAATGGTCTTGAGAAGAAAGTGAGACCCTGCCTAAAAAACCAAAACCAGCCAGGTGGGGTGGCACAGGCCTTTGGTCCCAGCACTGTGGAGGCAAAGGCAGGAGGATCTCTGAGATCCTCCATCTCTGAGATCGAGGCCAGCATGATCTACCTTGTGAGTTCCAGGCCTGCTGAGGCTACAGGGAGACCTTCTCTAAAACCAAACCGAACCAAACCGAACCAAACCAAACCAAACCAAACCAAACCAAACCAAACCAAAAAGAAATAGACTTGATATTGCTAAGGGAACGTGGATCTACAGAACAGGACACACACACACACACACACACACACGAAAGTGGCTCTTCCACCAGAAGGACAGCACCTGGAAAGTTGTTATTAATGAAAAATTTTGATCCTATCCCAAACTCACAGAATCTGAAACTGTAGGTGTAGTGCACAGCAGTCCGTTTTAACAAGCCCATCAGGTGATATTCAATTTTGATAACTATTGATGTGCTTTTCAAGTTAGAGAAAAAAATCTTTACATTTATGTGGAGTACTTTACGAAGAAATAAAAACCTCTGACCAAACTCAGCAAAGCAGAGAAAAGACCTTTGGAGCAGTCACTGCTAGTGTCTAGTGGTTGGTAGCATTACTAGAAACAGTAAAAGTTTTGAAGTTTTAAATGTAGATGAAATTACAAGATCTACACAGAATTTAAAAAAACAACACTGACAGGTTTTGTGGATTGAATCCAGGGTCTAGCACACGGTCCTGCTAAGTTTTCTAAGTTGGTCTTGAACTTGCCCACTCAGGACTTGGATTTTCAATCTTACTGCATCACCCTCCCAAATAACTAGGACTTAAAGTTAACTCTGGATTATTCATCCTTATGAAGGCAGAAAGGTGCTCAAAATCCCAAGTGTTTTTCATGTGGCTTTGCAGTCATTGTTTCATTAATTATAATTATCAACAGCCAAAATGGTAGTAGTGTATTGTAGCAACTGTGTGTGTGCACTTACATCATTAAAGCACTCTCTACTTCCATTTTCTTACATGTAAAACTGGTTAGATAACCTAAAAAATTCTTAATTACTATGAAGCCACAGACAGAAATACCTCGGTCTAATTCTGAGAACAAATCTTTTTGGGAGAGTCCATCCTGGGGATCAAATCCATTGTTCTGATCTTTTGTGCATGCTAGGCAAACACTCTACCACTGAGCTACATCCAATTTTACTGTTTACTTATTATTTATTTATATTTATTGAAAGGGTCTCCTTGTAGCCCCAGCTGGCCTAGAACTCACCATGTAGACCGAGCTGGTCAGGTAGACCAGGCTGGCCTCAACCTCACAGAGATCTGGGCAAAGATCCACCTATCTCTGCCTCCTTAGTGCTGCAATTAAAGGCACTCGCCACTGTGCCAAGCTCCTACATCCTCTTTTAATATTACAGGTATTTTCTTCTTGTTTTTTTGAGACAGGGTCCCCTTGCAGTCCTAGTTGGCCTAGAATTCACTAGCAGACCTGGCTGTCATAGAGATCCACCTGCCTCTGCCTCCCGAGTGCTGGGATTCCCCACCACACCAGCCCCATTACAGGTATTTTAATTTGCCAAGTCTGAGTAAATTAGTGACTAGCGTTTCACATGCATTATTTCCTTTGCAGTTGGCACTGTTAAGAGTTAACCTATTTTATGTCTAAACTCCCATCTCTTCCACGTTCAAGACTAGAAGAATCTTGCAAAAATATAATGAAAATAAAAGGGAAAAATAAGTCGTATTTACATTTTTAGTTAAAAAATGTTGGTTGTTGTGGTATGGGATCCAGTGGCTGCAACACCTGCCACAAAATCTGGATAAAATCACAATCACATAGTCAAGGAAACAATAATCTGTAAATCTGAATTTGGGCCTAACGTTTTTCAACGTTAAATAACATTGACAATCTGCCTGTGCCATGACTGGCTTCTGTCCTGGCAAAATGTTTGCCCAGGTCAGGCCTCTAGGGCTCACCTCCACAAGGCCAGGTGGGCATCCATCATGTGGTCATAGGTGAGACTAGGAACCAGTTAACCCTCAGGAACCAAAGTGCTTTAGGGAACTCAGGTTTGAAAATCTTCCTTTTCTCAGGTCAAAGGCTCTAACATGTAAGCCTCCAGAGGAGTAGGAGTAATTTACCAACCCAGTCTGTAACTCTGTCTTCCTGCCTCCCAACCCGCAGCCATTGCCTCCATCCTGGGAGCCAGAGCCTCCCCGTTGGGGCCCGCATCAGCCATGTTGTCCAGCCAGAGTGGGTGCTGCTGGGTCTTGAAGCAGGGCTTGTGGGGGGAGGGGAAATGCTGGGAGTTCTGCAACCACTGGAGCCTGCCATCCAGTCCAAGGCCCCAAGGCCCCACCCCAACCACACTGCTATGGGAAAATCAGACAACTCACCCATCCTGTGGCTCCAGACTCCTCAGAAAGAGGTTGCAGCCCCAAGTTCATTGGCTCAAAGAAACATCTGTTAAAGTGGTGTCAAAGAGTCCCAGGTCCCCCACCATCCCCAATATAGACTTTGTGGGCCAGAAGGCCCTTTTAGGCCTATTTTTCATGGTAGGACGTATTATGTATATATTAAGAATATCCAGTTCCGGGAGTACAGTCTCGATAGTATCTGAAATCTTAAATTGATGATCAAATGAGGTAACACAAGATGCTGGCTTGGTGTATCTTATAGATAGTGGTAAATAACTGCCGCCATCACAACTAAAATGATTAGGTAGAATTTAGGTCTGGAAGGTTAAAAAAATGAAGACTTGTAGAACCAACACTGATTTATTGACTGAGAAAACGAGTCTACTTTTCTTTTTTTTTAGGGCTGGTGTACATATATGTTTCAATATTATCCTGTTTTTTGATGAACTGTTACTGCTCAGTTCACCCAATTAAAAACTGGGCTAGTGGATGGCTCAGTGGAAAGGCACTTGCCACACAAGTTACAAGGGCTTTGGTTTTGAGGGTAGCTGCATCTGTCTGTAACCCCAACACTGCCTAGACAATGGAGACAGTGAGTCCCAGGTTCAGTGAGAGACTCTATCTCAAGGGAATAAGGCAGAATGCAATACCGAACTGACTGCCTCTCTTGGCCTCTGCACGCTGACACATACTCATAAAACACACACACACACACACACACACACACACACACACACACACGACTTAATCCTAGGAAGATTCCCAAAATTTGTGAAGGGAGTTATGGGGGTGGGAGAGCTTACTGGGTCATGGGAAACAGATCACTATGGTCAGAAACAGACAACTTCAGTAGGAAAACAGGCTGAGCACCAGGAATAATTACAGGTATTATAATTTGTGCCTTAACACAAAAATCTTAAGAATTTGAGGTGACTCATAAGAACTACAGATAGTATGAGATACCACATCCACTCGAACATATCTTAACAACAAATGCACTCATTAAACGTTTCGATATTTTGAAAAATATTGGAACATTGCCTTGGTTTGTGAAGGGATGTTATGTCAAAAAAACTATTAAAAATTTATTATTTTTGTTTTATGTATATGAGTGTATTGCCTGCATGTATGTAAGTGCACCCATGTCATACAATGCCCACAGAGGTCAGAAGAGGACGTCAGATACCCCAGAACTGGAAATATGGATGGTTGTCAGCCATCATGGGAATTGAACCGGGTCCTCTGCAAGAGTAGCCAGTGCTCTTAACCACTGAGCCATCCCTCCAGCCTGGGTCAGGCCCTTTTTAACTTGGCCCCCGTATTGTTTGTGTCTGAAGTGGTCACTCTCCTCACCATGTCTTTCTATTATTGTTGCTGTGTGGGAGATGATGACTTGTTTCTTTACTGCTATGACCCACTAGGTAAGGCATTTATGGACTGTGATGAACTGTGATGAGTCACAGGACCCAGAAAACCCTTTTACATTCTCTGGGTATACACAGAGGGTTTTGTTGAGTGGATATTCGGGAGTAGTTTCTGGTCACAGACTCTGTGTGTGCTCAGTCGAGGTGACACTGGTCAACTGAATGTTCTCAAAGGCAGAGAACACATTTTCACACAATTAGGTTTCTGCCACCTACCCTAGTGCTTGGCACAAAGCGGCCCATTCTCAGGGTTGACTCTCTTTCCTCTTCAGTGTCCACGTGTCAAATTATTGGCCAATCCCTATTTCTAGGAAATGCCTAAATCCTTGTCTATTTTTAGGTGGAAAGGAAAGACTATCTAGTAGCTTCTGCCCACAGCCTCGCACAGTAGAGCAGATAAATACACTCATTCCAAGCAGTGTTCTCAAAAGCTGTAAAGGCTCAGCCATTAGTCACTTGCTTTCCTGCAGCATGGACCAAGGGAGCCATAAAACATGAATTCCTTCTTTCTTTTTGCTGTTCTCATCTGTTTGGTCCAAGAAAATGCAGGTAAAAGTCGTCTGGGAAGTCCTGGGGAAGGCAGGGATCCCTTTTATTCTGTGGACATCATGGAGGTGTGTCCATGTATGGTTAGTGACTGTACGTGGTGGACAATCTGGGGCCCAGACCTGACTACTTTCATATTCGTAATCATTTTTGAAAAGCTAAATAAGGGTTGTAAAGTTTATAACACAAGACAAAGAAACATTTTCTCTGATAGAGATAGAAATCTCTGATTGCAATCTGAGACATTATTTCAGAAGGAAATTATGATCATATGAGTCTCTGAGCTGGAAGGGAATCAATCAGATATATTCTATGGCATTCCCACAGTCCACAGACAGAAAACTCAGAGAAAGTGTTAAATTACACTGCTATGCAATGAATATTTACAGTTAGAGATGGTCTTCACTCCTATATAACATTTTTGTACATGAACTTTTGTCCCAGTTTTGTACACAACTTATCATATCACTGAGTAAACTGAGTAGTCACTTAAATGAATTATTCAAGGAGAGAAAATTGGTCACTGGAAGAAAATTGGAGTCCAGATCCCCAGGCTGCTAGCTTGGTGGCTTTTCTGTTTTAACTCAAGGCAAAATCCAGCCATGTCTGCACCTGCTTCTCCAAACCATGACTGGGCTATGGGTTACAGGATAAGAGAACAGTGCCCATTTGAATCTTGGCTGTTGTGCAAGACTATTTTCATAAACATGCAAGCCTTCCACTGTTTTTAAAATCATGGCATATATCACTGTTAGTAAGATATTTTTAAGAACCATGTCTTTCCCAGAATGATTTCTTTATGGGAACTTTAGTTGGTTATATTTGACTTACAAGCCCATACATAAGTCATGGTTTGATTTTCTTCTTTACATTGTAAGACTAAGACTAAGAATTGAGGCACAAGCTGAGAAGCAAACCCACATCTAATTTTCTGAGAGACCACAAACTGCTTTCTATAATTCTGTTTCCTAAAATGCCGCTTATTCCTTCCTAAAGTACTTATATCTTTGGGCATCTGAAGAACACTGATAGAAGAGCATTTTCCCAGGGTCTATTATGAGCCGGGTGATTTCATACAGAACATAACATGTCAACCATAACATGGTAAAGGCACAAGATAAAATTGCTGTTTGCTCTTCAAAGCTAAAAGTCAAATCTCAATGAAATTGTTCTTAACACTATAAGAACATAGTAAGTCCTTAGAGTTGGGCTGTGGACTGGGGTTATTATTTAACTCACTGCACCTCATAAGCTGAATCTCAACGCTTCTGTTGAACCCATAGGAGATATTCCCCCTGGAATCAGAAACACAATCTGCCTCCTGCAGCACGGGCACTGCAGGCTGTCTGTGTGCCATTCTGGTGAGAAAAAGGAGATGCCTGCTCTGACCCCTGGAATAGATGCTGCACATCAGACACAGCTGGAGAAAGAAAACAGAAGTGAGGATGTCAGATCCAGGATGTGCTCTGTAAGCTCCTGGAAGGAAAGATCTTGAAACATCCCCAAGGTTGGATTCCCATGATGTGTGGTTGATGGTGCTCAATAAACACTTGCATAATGAGTCCAGCACCAAAGCTAATGTGAAAAAATTTCCTTGGAAGCTAATTTGCTATTATTTTAAAGGACTTTGGGGCATTTGGTGAAGTGACCCTTCCTTTCCTTTTTATCTTTTTCCCACTCAGGGGTGGAGTAGAGCAGGAAACAAACCCATCTCCAAACTCATTTCCAGAGCAACAGAAACAGCCGGTTTCTTCCAATGGTTTTTCTATTTCAAACCCAGCACTAATTTCTTCTGACTGACTCAGATCACTAGGACACCTGCTCCTTTCCCAGAGCCTCCTCAAGTTGTAGTGCCAATGCCACATTTAAATAGAATTTTTTAGTCTTTAGACATTTACTTTTAGGCTATCTCAACTGATTAACACAATAATCTTATGGAGTGTGTAATAAGGTTTAAGCACTTTTATTTCAGAGACTTAGGGGACATGAAAAACTCATGAGGCCAATCGAACTGCCCCAAGTCAGCAATTCATAAACAGGGTTCTCTGTGTGCCTGAGTGTTCATTCTGATCTTTTACATTTTTATTTATTTATTTTACTTTTTATTCATTATGTGTGTATGTGTGCCTGTTTGGTTTGTGTGTATTGTCTTTGGTGTGTATATGTGTGTGTTGTGTGTGGTGTGTATGAGTATGTGTGTGTGTGCGTGCACACATGTGCGTGTGGGTGCAGGTGCCTGCATGCCACAGTGTGCACGTGGAGGTCTGAAGACAACTTTTGGGAGCCATTTCTCTCCTTCCATCATGAGCTCTGGAGATGGAGCTCAGGCTGTCAGGCTTCGCAGCAAGTGATTTTACTGGATGAACCATCTCACTGGCCTCATTTTGTTACTCTCACACATTTCTGAACATTAAAACAGGGAAGGACCCCAGTTGGTGAAGATTTCCTAACACTTAGCAACTACTCGTTCTTTGTCCTTGTCTGGATTCTGCTCAGATGTGTTGTGGGCACAGGCCAGCCGCCCCAAGAGAAATGAATGTTAATTACAGGCGAGGAGTGTGCAAGGTAATTAGGGCAGATGTGATGGCACATGAGAAACCACACGCCAAGCTTTCTCTAGACTGACAGTTTCGCAAAATACCTTCTTTCCATATTTCTTTTCACTGCTTGAATCTGGTTTGCTTACAAATCGGTGGAACCTTCTTCGGGTTCCCTGCCCGGATGCTCACCTCAAATTGCAATGACAGACGTCGTGGCGTTGACCTTCTGCTAGCCTTTTCTAAACTCATTCATTTTGTTGCTGCTGCCATTCATATTTTATTTTCTTAAATACAATCCCTGGGACTTCACAGAGTGGAGCCTTCCTAGATGGTAAGCGAAGCATCCAAGCCCTTGCTTGCACGATGGCCAGCCGAACACCACAGTACTCCACACCTGATATGAAGGTCTTCTGGGGAGGGTACTTGCTCTGGCTTTAGCCTCTGCTCTAAGTGAGCAAAGTTCCTGGCCAAGAGCACAGGGCCAGCACTCCAAGCTCAACAGATCTGTCCCAGTGCTGAGACCACAGCAGGTGCAGCTGGAGCCACAGACCATGACCCAGATGGCCAGGATCATCTGCTCTGGGACTTAGGCTCCTCAGGCTGAGGTGAGGGCGCTGGGCTAGGTCTCTGAGGCCCCAGCACAGCTTACCACCGGACTGAGAGTGTACAATCACACTTCATCAGTGGTCCTGGGTGGGATCCTTATGAGTAAAATGATGAGAGAACCCACCCCATTACTTTCTTCCCATGCATTGTCATGTGACAGCCTGACATGCAGGAAGAAAGCGGAGGCTGAACAGCTGGCATGGATTTACAGAAGGCCCTGTGATAGTACTCACACCAAAAACTACATCATTCACGGCGCCCCGCACTTTAAAAGTCTTTGGTTGCTGTTTATTCATTTATTTACTGAGAATAGCTTCTCACGTAGCTTGGGCTGGCCTTGCTCTGCGACGATGATGACTTTGAACTTCTGATCAAAACTGAATGCTGGGATTTGATGTGTCTACCACCACACTGGGTTTATGCTGCGGTGGTGATTGTACCCAGGCTTCATCTGTGCTAGGCAAGCACTCTACCAACTGAGCCACATGCCCGGCCCCTGTGTATTCATTTTAATCTGGAAACTGGGCCCACGTTGTGTGAAATCCCCTCTTGCTGCGAGGCAAACTTCTCTGAAAGACTATCCCCTGCATTTCAGACACAGTAAAAAGGCCTTTTCCTGCTTCCTGGGAACCGAGTCTTAGACAGCTATGAAGTAGAAGACCAGAAGGAATCGGATGGACGGGGCATCCTCCAGGGCGTCTTCAGTGGCCAGTTGACAGTCAATCTGATTCTAGAATTTTCTACTTTATGACAAGTGTCTCCCCCCAACCCCCTTCCGTGAGGCATGCTTGGAGTCTGGCAAGATCTGTTCAGAGATCTGAATGAACGCCAAGAACCTCATTCACCCCTCATCTCCATACCACGCATTTCCCTGTGTGTGAAAGGAAAGAATTACATCTGACCCTAAAGAGTCCTGGTGTGGTATTAGTACTTTCAATCTGCAGACGCCTGGTGGGCAGTTCGTCAATACCAACACTTACCACCAGAGGGCACGCTGCCACAGCCCATGCCTGCCAGGGATTTGAACTTTGTTTTTTGAAGCTGGTTCCGTGGCTTTTTTTTTTTTTTTTTTTTAACTGAATTTTTGCGATTTTCATACAATATAATTTGAGGGTATTTAGACATCCTTCCCCACCCGTACCTCCCTTATTGCCCTCTCCCATTTAATGTACGATATGATATGATATGATATGATATGATATGATGATATATGATATAAGTATTAGGGTCTATAGAGTCCCTAGGATCACAGAAGGAGCCAGAATTACCTGCACTTGTAGCCTGAATTTCTCTGCACTAACTGTGGTGTCCCCTTCTTCTCTGACCTGTGCAGGGTAGTGGTCGCTCTAGGGTTTGGAAATGAATTTAATTCAGACTGAATCTATCAGGATATTTACTAGAGCACAGGTGTGAATCTCCTGTTCCGGAAACGTGCGCAGTCAAAGCAGTGGGTAATAAACCTAGAGCTCACCTGCCTCCTGTGGCTGGTCCTCCGCAGTTGTGAATCCAGTCGTGTCCCTCACTAAGTGCCCTAAGCATCCAGGAGACAGGTCTGGAACAGCAGGAGCTCAGGGGATCAGAGGCAGGGGCTCCATGGAGGCCCTGTGGGTACTTGGCTCTATCGCTCAGTTTGATGCATGAATGCCTCCTGGGGGTAGTGGGCGGATATCAGAATCTGGAAACTTCGTAAGTGTGCATAGGAAGTAGAAATCAGTTTTGGCGTTCACTGTAGCTGCCCTCAACCCCAGACACATTTTCAAATTGGGCATTGTACCTGCCCTGCCCTTGCTCTGGAACCCTTTCACCAGTGGTCAGGGCATCTGAGAATTGTTCAGGATGTCTGCAAGCCTTCTCTGGATGATACTGGCACTCAGAGAAGCAGGGCCCCTCTGCTGACCCCGGAAGTGGCTGGGGTGCTCCTGGTGGGAGCCGGAAGCCCTGGGCTGTCCATCCAAAGCAAAGGGATCAGGCTTAGTGTGACAGGGCTCAGGAGGTTGTGCTCAAGTCTTTACAGCTTCCTGTGGCTCCTTCATTTGAGAGAAGTACGATGGGCTGTGCTTTACCTCTGGGAATCTCTCTTCCTCTTCTGGGGTGATACCTTAACTGGGATGGACGGTGGTCCCCTCCCCACGGACAGCTCAAACGCCGCCTCCACTGTTTCATTTCCTGTCCCTCTCTCCTGCTTGGCAAGGTCAGGTGCTTTACCCGTTTGCTCCTCATGTTCTTCAGAGCACCCTGTTACAGGATGATTCCTCTGGCCCCGTCTGCTTCCATGCCTGTTACTAGTTTTAGACTATGAACTTCAAGGACGGGCTGTGGTTATAAACACTAATATTTATACTCTTAGTGCCCAAACAAGAAAAATAAAATGAATTATGTGAACAAATCAATCCGAACTTCATACACAGCTCTTCAATATCCTGCCCTTATCCTTTCTCACCCGGGGGCTGATGTGGGTGTTACCCGGGAAGCCTGCGTGTTTCCTTGCAACTGTAGCTGCCCAAATCCTGTCTTCTGTCTCACAACGTCCGGATTTTTCTGTATCATCTTCCTCTTCTGTTGGGAAACCCTGCTGCTAGGGTTGTAGTCCTCCACGTCCCGATAGCTCTAAGGGGCTCAGGGCTATATGGAAGGACTCCCCTTCTCAGCAGGGGGCCTCCTGCTCTCTGCCTGACTTACCTGGAAAGTGCCGCCAAGCACAGATGCCTGACCTTATTTGGAACATGACCTTTGGCATAGTACCTGGAGTAAAAACTACCCCCAGGTTTTTTCTATATGATAATCAGGTATTGCTCGGTAGTCAGATGATAGGAGCCCACTACCACATGTAAATAAAGCATACTATGAGCACCTATCAGCTGAGGCATTGGCTGCTGCCTCCACACTATATTTTCCCTAACCCCCACTGAATAAACGGAGCTGTATCACTGAATCTGCCTCCCCGGAAGGGCTTTCTTCCATCAGTGCTCACCGGCCATCCTGACCCTGTTCGTTGCTTCTGCCCTTTGTCCTCCTGGACCGGTGACAAGGGGAGGGAGAGACCCCACAAAAAGGGACTGGTAAAATGCCTCAGAGGGGAAGTACTTGTTATGCACCCATGAAGACCAAGTTCAGATCTCCAGCAACCATGTTGAAGTTGGGCATGGTGGTGCATGTTGTAATCCTAGCACTTGTCTGGAGGGAAAATTTGCATCACTGAACCTGCCTCCCTGGAAGGGCTATCTTCCGTCAGTGCTCACTGGCCGTCCTGACCCCATTCATCGCTTCTGCTCCCTTTGCCCTCGTGGACCAGTGGCCAACGACCCACGAGGAGAGGGAGACCCCACACTCTTCTTTCCCATCTCTAGCCAGAAAGTAAGATCAAATCCTTCTTGACTCTCCTTTCAGACAGCCTCACAAAGGGTTCAGTTACCAGTTCACTTCCAGAGCAGCGGGTAGCACCTGTTGAGGATGGGGTCAACTATTCACGCCCACGGGAGGCTGTGGGACCAAAAGAAATGGGATGGTAAAGACAGAAAGGGAACACCTGAATCCTGAGCCTCCTTGAGGAGTGCCTACCTCTGACAGTGTCACATTCCGTTGTCCTCTGCCCCCAGTCAGAATGTTAGACAAGAAAGGGACCTAGGAGGTCACTGAGTGAACTGTCCTGAGAGGCAGCAGAGCTCTGAGCTGGGCATCAATTTCTGAATTTCTGTCTCGCCTCTGTGGTCCTGGCTGGCTGCACAGAGCATCAGATGTGCTATGTAATTTGGATGTGAATTTTGCAGTTGTTGATTGTGAATGATAACTCATGTATGCAACTCTGTAAATGATAGTTTTTGTTTGTCTATGTGGAAGAAGAATATGACGGCAGTTTGCTACATAGCTCAGGCTGGTCCAATACTTGTTGTATAGTTCAGGACGGCCTCAAACTCACCCATAGTCTTTCTGCTTCAGCCTCTGGAGTGCCATGATTACAGACCACCATGTCCAACCTAAGGATAGAGCAACAAGTGAATCATAGGGGTGAACTGCTTTGCTACCTAATGTTCCAATCTTCCTCATTCAAATAAGACATAGCAAGTGACTTGAGATTTTTTAAATGTGGAAATAATATGTATCAATTTATGTCCCTTGTATATATAGTCATTTACTGATCAAATACACGTGTACCTATACATGCACACCTTTACGTGAGATGATACATTGCACAACTACAGCCTTGCTGGAATCTAAAACCACAAGTGTGTGAGTCAGATCGCTCAGGAGAACACAGCATCTCTGTCCTCCGAGAGTTAGCTGGGCAGCCACTCCTTTCCTCCTCAGTTCATGGAAACTTTAGATGCAACAGAAAAAGCCCTCTCACGTGTTCCATCACCTGTCTCCAAAAGAGGCATTATCACCTGAGCCCACACTTTAACAATGTTGGGAGAGATGATCATGTTAACTTCACCTGAAACTTTTCAAGCTAACCTACCTCCTGATGCTGATGCATAATCAGGCAGTGCAGCCATCTTGGAGCTGAGAGGCTAAGCTCACTGTTGAGGTGCTGTAGCCATGAATGTATGGATGAGCTTTTAGTAAACAAAAATCCCCTTTAAAATACTCCCTCTTGCTGGGTGAGGAAGAGCTGATCTTAAAGGGGGGGATTCCAGATAGACTGAATAGACCTCAGTGGATGAACTTGCACTGAGGGACATTTGGGGTAGTAATTTGACTTGATAGGCCTTAACACAAATGACAGAACACATGAAATCCAGTGGCAGGCCTATGGGAGGTGCCAGTGGGGAAGGGGCATAAAGATGATTAAGATGTTGTATATGAAATACACAAAAATTCAATTTAAAAATTTACAAAAATTATACTCCCTTGGAGAAATAGGCTAACACATCATCAATGATGTCACAAAAGTGCAAACATTTAAAATTCCCCTTATGGAATTGTCTTCAGAATCCCTCCCAATAAAACACGCATCTAAAGATCATCCTCTTGGCTCACACTTGGTTTGGCAGAATCACACGTTTCACACCCAAGGGACTTCACACTCTTGGAAGTATGGGGTCCACCACAGTCTGCTGCCACTTCTGTATCACTCTAGGGAGAAACAAGCCTTTGCCACAGTTAGAAGACCATAAATAGACCTCTAAATTCCTGAGTCATCATAGTGGCCAGATGCCAAGTGTGTGTTGCAATGTACTAGACTGCAGGTTGCTCCGCAGGTGACTCCATTAGAGGCTACCGTATGTCTTCCCATGCAGAAAACGTGCTTCTCCAAGATGAGTTTGTGAATTCAAAGGGTAGTCTGTCCCATTGGCGGGGTAGTCAGGGCTTGGTAGCCTCCATGTGACCCACAGGGAGGTATCTGGGGGACCACAGAGTGTCAGCACAGCCTGGCTCATGCTGATGTGAAACTCAGATCAGGTCTGTCCAGCATCCAGGTGCAGAAGGATTCTGGTAGGAACCTCCCAGGGACCAGGCAGTATTCATAAGGCATCCCCAGCCACATACTCCATGTCTGCTTTCCGACACTATAAAACTGTCAGGGAGACTTTTGAATTGGTTTTAAAGAATTAATATACAAGGCGTTAGGTATCACTATGACATTTTCAAAGTGTATTTCAGGAGATTCTCTTCCATCATTTCCCCATTCTGTGACCCCCATCTCTCCTCATACAGAACTTGTGCTCTCTTCTTGACTCCTGTGTCCTTTTGCCTGCACACCCTTCTTCATCTATTTCACCCTCTCTTGATCTTGTTTCTAGCTTTTGCTGAAACTGCTAGAGGAAAACATAGGGAATACATTTCAAGATAATCAACTTTTAAAGAGAAAAGGAATATTCTATCTCACAGTTTTCAAGGTTCCAGTTCACAGTCACGGGAGGTGTATTTGAAAGATTTGGGATTTCTGCCACATCTTGGGTGTTTCTAGATTTATAAGGCAGGAAAAGAAACTGGGAAGTCACCACAAGCTACTTAAGAGTCACCCTAAGACTAAGAGACAAGGAACTCCTACCCTATCTTAGAAGAGGTAGACAGGAGCTTGATCATGTGGTCCTGAAACATGGGAGATTTGTTCCTGTTACAGCCTGGGCATGGGAGTACTTGGCAAATGGTTTTAACTTGACCACTCCACACTCACATGAGCAGGCTTCTCACCCTGACCTTTGAACTTACAAAGAGGATTTAGACCAGTTGTTTGTGGTTCTCTATTCAAAAACTTGAAACTGGAGCATAGACCCTTTGGTTTATGACTGCCACAGGTACTGAGCCAACTGGACCATAGGCAGGAAGGACAGAGTCCATTTGTCTTTCTCATTCTTGTGATTCCTTAGGCAGAAGACTTGGTCTAAAATCTATACTCTCAAACATGGCCTCTAAGACCCCTTGTCTCAAACATGGCTAAACTCAGCTACAGCTATTTACTGGGGTAAGCTTTAATTGGCTCAAAGTATTTTAGATTTCTTAATTCCCATACTACCAATTATGGTCCAGATTTTGTGCCTTCTGTTTCCTGTGCCTGGAGGAAAGGTTTGCTCACCTTTACAGTGCATTGGCCAGGCACCCTCTTGAGCTTCCTGAGCATGGCACATACCTTGAGCAGGCATCCTTCACCCAACCTACTACCTACCAGGAACACCTAGAGCTGCATCATTGTTAGTGGAGTCCTAACTACTTTATATTTATGGAAAGAAAAGCAAGGGGGAGGGGGAAGAATGGGATGAAAAGAAGGAAGGCAGGAAGGAAGGGAAAAAGGAAGATCTGGAATTAGGAAAAGACCCAGGCAACTCTACACCTAAGGGTCAGGGAATGCGATGGAAGAGGGATGTGGAAAGACTGTAAGACCCAGAAGACCAGGGTGCCTACTACTGGATAGTGTGTTCTACATATGATAGGGAAACTGCACCCATGAAATCTCAACAACATGGTTGCCTAAGCAAGACCGGCATAACGACACCACCAGATGACATGTCAGTGTGGATGGGGGAAATTTCACAATGTCCCACCTCTAGGTGAAGAGCTACAGACAGCATTTGCTGAGAGGGAGAATCAGTTTTCTGCAGGGATGAGTTCCCAGATAGATTATCCTATCTCTAGTGGTCAGCCTTAAGTATATGCACATGTGAGCATGGCTGAATGGACTCTCTTTCTCTCTCTCTCTCTCTCTCTCTCTCTCTCTCTCTCTCTCTCTCTCTTGCTCTCTCTCTCTCACACACACACACTTGTGTGTATATATATATTATACATGCACATACTTATATGTGTGCATGTATATGTAACAATGGTAATCAACGAAGGTATCATGAGGTTGAGAGAGAATGAGGGGATGTGGGAGCAGTTGGAGTGGGGAGAGTATAGGAGAGGTTGATGTAAATATTGTGCTCACATATAAAATTCTCAAAAAATCAGAAAAACATTAAATAAAAAGATAAGGACTGGGGCTGGAGAGATGGCTCAGTGGTTAAGAACACCGGCTGTTCTTGCAGAAGACCCAGGTTCAAATCCCAGCACCCACATGGCAGCTAACAACTGTCCATAACTCCAGTTCCAGGGGATCCTACGGCCTCTTCTGTCCCCCGTGGACATTGCATGACACGGGTTCACTTACCTACATGCAGGCAATACACTCATATGCATAAAATAAAAATAATAAATTTTTTTAAAAAGATAATGAGAACAACAACAACAAACTCCCAGTGACTGGTGTCCAGAAGACCAGAGCCTCCAGATGTGGGGGGGCCAAGGGGGTCCCTGCCCTTGCCTGTGTCCTAGTTGGTTCATCACTTGCAACAGGGTGATCAAGCCCATGGAAGAATGCATCACTCCAGAACAGGTGCCAAGGGAAGGCAGGGAGAGCTAACAAGGAACTCCAGACTCTCCAACGGCTGGACTAGGGTGTGGGCTGCTGTGAGGAAACAGGAAAGGTTTGAAAATTGTGAAAGCTGAAGAAGTCCTGGAAGGAGACATTTCTGCTTGCCTGTGTGTTTATCCTTCCTCTAAAGAGGGATTGTCTCTCTATGCCATTCCTTTCCAAAATGTCTGTGTCCTCCCTTCATTGTGGGGAAAGCACGATGGATGTCAGCAACCCAGGAGCAAACCGCACCATGAGACAGAGCAGGGACCTGGCCTTTTCCCAACAGATGGAAGTCATTGATGAGCCAACACCAGGGCTTTCTGGAACCCACGTTTGCATAACCAGTTGCTAGCACAGAGTCATGATGACTCACTGGGATGGATGCTCAGGTGTAATGCTTGACGCTAGGTGTGGTGCACATCACAGGTGAGCCAAAGCACAGGAACGAGAAAGCGTGTTTGACTGTTGCACTTCCTGTGTTGTCATGGGGAGGGATCTGGAAAGACACAGATTCTTCCTGTTGCTGAGAGGCAAGCTTTATTTCTCTGCAAGATACATGTCCTTGCCCTTGAAGAAGCAACTTCCAATGATGGTGTGACTCTCAGCCCCATCCTTACGTGTATTATGTGTTTGCCTCCTTTGTTGGGAGGTGTAGCTCTTAACTATTTTTTGTTAAGTTCCTGAAGGACAACTAGTTGGTATCTGGAGGTGACAGGCATCACCTAAACTATGCAATGCTGGTTGCTCCTGAAGAGCATGCCTGTGAGCCTTCCTCAGCCCTGCTGCGGCCACTCGTAGGCTGTAGGAGAGGTGTCCTCAGCAGCAGCTCACAAAGGACAATAATCATCACCCCTGATTGCCCAAGTCTTCAAACTCCCTGATACCTCTGCCTTAGGCCTGTCAAGAACAAACAGAAATTTCCTCAGAAAGAGTAAACAATTACAGTCAAGAAAAGTTATGATTTTTCTAGGAAACAGCACTTGCTCAAGCCCTTTACAAAGCTCGTTTTCCTCTGTGAGGCATGGCTTGTTCCAGCCTCAGTCTCTCACCCTTAAGCTATCGCCCTACTGTCTTCATCCTCTTCCACCTATTCTTGGAAAACTCCCTCCTGAATATAGCCAGGGATGCCTATCTAGGGACTCTTTCAGTTGGACAAATTGGACCACCCACCATAAGCATCAGCAGGATAGCTGTGGTGTCTAGAGACATCAAGCTGCAGGGAGAATCAAGTGTGATGGAGCTGAGCTTTCAATGGCATTTTGTCTAGAACGGCATTGGTCCAATGCTTTCCTATGTGCTCACTAGCACAAGTATAGACAAACTCACTTTGTCTCACAAACTGGTTGGGTGGAATATTTGTGCAACTCCCCAGGACAAGTGTTGGCTTTTAGAATAGCACAGTTGTAATGCTGAAGGAAGAAGTGTTCCCTCATCGCTAAGATATTTCTCACTTCCCCAAGGCTTCGAAACTCATTATTCATCAAAGTCGCATATGGTTTCTTTCCAATCCTACCTCATGTCTGAGACACTCAAGCTGCACTGTTACCTTCTCTTTGTCTTTTAAGTGGTAAATCTGGATCATTCCACTTAATATCCAATTAAATGATCGTATCTTCCTGAGGACAGTGAGCAGAGGGAGTTCAGACATTCAAAAAACAGTAAATAAAATGTAGGGTATGAAAAATAATCTGCCACCTCACTTAACTACATTGTCTGTAGAGGGACGGAAACAGACATAAAGTTACTTTGAGGGGAAAGGTTGCCTCTTGAAGATAGGAGAATTTCCACAGCACCGTCATGCCAGTGCTCGTGTGGGGAAAGGGCAGAGCTTGAGAGGAGGAAACGGAAATGGAGCATCAACTCCCACTCCTGTGGTCTTCCACCTTCAAAAACGGATCCCAGAATTTTCTGGAGAAAAGCTGAACCATAAGTTTTGGGTTGTTGATGTGCATGATGGCACAGGCAACTCATAATTTGATTTATAATATACAGATCGATCAATTATTAATGAACAGCTATTCGGTAGTATGATATTCTTCAGTATGTGTTGAGATTTGAACATCAGGAAAAGGAAGACCGTATTTTGATTTTATAAACAAATAATCTTGGCTCCTTTTGTGCTGATACAATGGAACACTGCAGACTGGGTAGTTTATGATGAGCTGAAATTTACTCATGTTTCTGGAGTCTGGGAAGCCCTAGATCAAAAGGGTCAGCATCTGGGAAGGGCCTTAGTTTTGTGTCATTTCATGATAGAAGAATATAAGCAGAGAAAGCGAAGGAAAGAGGAAGTAGATCCCCTGAAAGGATCTCACTCCCACAGAAATGGCGCAAACCCAGTCATGAAGGCTTCCACCAACTCCAGCCTCCCATTGGGCCTCACCTCCAAACACCATCACATTGAATTTCAGGTTTCCGACACATAGACTTAGTTGGACACATTCAAACTTTAAAAGATGTGACTAAGCCATAAGAAAACAATGAATAAAATGTCAACAAAAGGGTCTTATCAATAATTATACAGAATGTAAATTATTTGAACTCACTAATTAAAAGGCAGAGTGGTTTAACGTATAACAAGGTAGAATCCAGTCATAAGCTGTCTGTGAGAGACTCACTTTGTGAAGACTCACATAGGCTGAGAGTGAGGAGATGGTAATGAATATTCCATGCAGACATAAGCAAAGAGGATAAGACTAGTTGTGCCTGCCTCGCACTAAGTCCATTTTAGGTAAAACCATAGCAAGAGGCAGCAACGGTAATTATATAATGATCAAGGGGTCAAATCATCAAGTGTCTATAATCATTGTAGATACATAAAGCAAATAGGGATTTTAATACCCCACCTTCAACACTGGATAGATGACCTAGACCAAAATCAAAAAGGAAACAACAGCTTTGACAAGAGGACCTAACTAACACCTGGGGAACACTCCACCCAACAGCAGGTTTACTTTCTTCTAAAGGACCCATAGAACATTCTCAGGATGGATCATGTGTTATATCACAAAATAAGTCTCAGAAATTTAAGAGTAAAATCACTTATGTATATTTTCTCAACTAAAATGGCATTAACTAGAAATCATAACAAGTAAAGTAGAAAAATTTATAAATATGTTTAAATTAAACAACACACTCCTAAGAAACCAATGCAGCAAAGAAGAAAAGGGACTCCCAGCATGTTATTGAATGCAACGTCAGTTGGTATAACTATTATGGAAAATAGAGATTCACCCCAATGTTTAGAATAGAACTGCCAAATGATCCAGCAGCCACAATTCTGAGTGTTTATCCAAGGAAACTGAAATCAGTATCACAGAGTCTAATGTACTCCTATGTTCACAGCAACACCGTTAACAATAACCCAAATATGGGAAAAACCAAATTGCCCATTCATAGATGAATAGACAAGTGGCACGTATACACCTCAAATATCAGCCCTAAAGGTGTAGAAAATCATAACCCATGCAAAACGTGTGGAACTGCAGGACATTATTCTAGTTAAAATATGTATATTACCTTGTTTACATGTAGAGTCTACAACCATTCAACTCTCAGAAGCAGAGTACAATGGTTGTCTGGCAGCTTTTGCTGGGACTCGAGTGCAATGTTCAACACAAGCAGCAACAAGAGTGTCTTTGTCTGGTTTCTGATCACAGAGGAAAATGTTCCGACTGTATTTAGACAGCCACTCCCAATTTAACCTGGGAGGCACCTGCACAGTCAGAAGAGAAAAGACTCCCTTAGCTGCCTGGAAACTGTGGAGACTAAGAAGCAGAACAGAGAGAAAGGGAGAGAGAGAGAGAGAGAGAGAGAGAGAGAGAGAGAGAGTTGAGGATAGATGGGAAGGCGGAAATGTGGGAAATGCAGCATTCAGGAACAGATGATGGTTTCCCACCTCTTTCTTGGCTGAATCTAGAGGTGCGTGATGTCATGGTGGTGGGACTGCTGGGATCTAGGGTAACCTGATAGGTCCCTACAGAAGAGAGCCATCTCAGAAGAGACGAAATAGTGAGGATTTCAATGGAAAAATGGGGACTGAGTAAGTCAGTTTGGGGCACCAAGAACTCCCGCTTTGTAAGCTGATAAAAAGCTTCAGGAAATGAATGAACAGAAGCAGCCCTAATACAGCAACCTTAGACCCCTGTGTTGCTCAGTGAGCAAGTGATGTTCATGAAGTATGAGCACTGGCAGGCACGTGGTCACCTTACCAACCTTCAGGAGAACTGAAATCCAGGCCACTTTCAAAGCTATTTTTCTAAATGTCTACTAAGTTTGAGACTATTATGATATTTCATTGATGTTGCCCCATTTTTATGAGTAACCAGGTGGACTAATCCATAGCTTGGTGTGCTGGATAGCTTCAGTTTTCAACCTGGCATATTTGATTATTGACGAATGTAGGAGGACCCAGATCCCTGTGGGTGATACCACCCCTGGGGAGGTGGTCCTGGGTTGTATAAGAAAGCAAGCTGAGCACGAGCCAGAGGAGTAAGCCAGTAAGCAGCATTCCTCCATGGCCTGTGCTTTAGCTCCTGCTTCCAGATTCCTGCCCCAAGGTCCTTCCCTGAATTCCTTCAGTGATGAACTGTGATTGAGATATATAAGTCAAATAAACCCTTTCCTTCCCGATTGGTTTTGGTTAGAGTGTTTCATCACAGAAATATAAAGCTAACAAGAACGCTTGGCACACAACTGAGAGCATGGGTTTGTAAGGTATGCACATGTGTCTATAACTAGAGTATGGAAACAGACTTGGAACCAGATCAGGCTATCCTAAAACACACATGTCCTCTGAAAACCTTAGTGCAAAATGTAAACGTACCATTAAAGCAAATATGAAGTGATGGAGTTTAATTATATATATGTTGATTTTATATATATACACATTAATATCTATGTATATGCATATTAATATATGTTAATATACATAAACATATATGCTCCTTGGTTGGTCAGCAGATCCCCCCATCTCTGCCTCCCCAACACTGGGGTTACAGGTTTATGCCACTGTCCCTGGCTTTATATGTGGGTTTTGTGTACTCAAACTCAGGTCCTCATATGTGCCTGGACAGCACTTTTCTGACTAGGCCATCTCCCCAGCGCATGCTGGTCATCCACACAGCACTGCATTCAGGAACAGATGATGGTTTCCCACCTCTTTCTTGGCTGAATCTAGAGGTGCGTGATATCATGGTGGTGGGACTGCTGGGATCTAGGGTAACCTGATAGGTCCCTACAGAAGAGAGCCATCTCAGAAGAGACGAAATAGTGAGGATTTCAATGGAAAAATGGGGACTGAGTAAGTCAGTTTGGGGCACCAAGAACTCCCGCTTTGTAAGCTGATAAAAAGCTTCAGGAAATGAATGAACAGAAGCAGCCCTAATACAGCAACCTTAGACCCCTGTGTTGCTCAGTGAGCAAGTGATGTTCATGAAGTATGAGCACTGGCAGGCACGTGGTCACCTTACCAACCTTCAGGAGAACTGAAATCCAGGCCACTTTCAAAGCTATTTTTCTAAATGTCTACTAAGTTTGAGACTATTATGATATTTCATTGATGTTGCCCCATTTTTATGAGTAACCAGGTGGACTAATCCATAGCTTGGTGTGCTGGATAGCTTCAGTTTTCAACCTGGCATATTTGATTATTGACGAATGTAGGAGGACCCAGATCCCTGTGGGTGATACCACCCCTGGGGAGGTGGTCCTGGGTTGTATAAGAAAGCAAGCTGAGCACGAGCCAGAGGAGTAAGCCAGTAAGCAGCATTCCTCCATGGCCTGTGCTTTAGCTCCTGCTTCCAGATTCCTGCCCCAAGGTCCTTCCCTGAATTCCTTCAGTGATGAACTGTGATTGAGATATATAAGTCAAATAAACCCTTTCCTTCCCGATTGGTTTTGGTTAGAGTGTTTCATCACAGAAATATAAAGCTAACAAGAACGCTTGGCACACAACTGAGAGCATGGGTTTGTAAGGTATGCAAATGTGTCTATAACTAGAGTGTGGAAACAGACTTGGAACCAGATCAGGCTATCCTAAAACACACATGTCCTCTGAAAACCTTAGTGCAAAATGTAAACGTACCATTAAAGCAAATATGAAGTAATGGAGTTTAATTATATATATGTTGATTTTATATATACACACATTAATATCTATGTATATGCATATTAATATATGTTAATATACATCAACATATATGCTCCTTGGTTGGTCAGCAGATCCCCTCATCTCTGCCTCCCCAACACTGGGGTTACAGGTTTATGCCACTGTCCCTGGCTTTATATGTGGGTTTTGTGTACTCAAACTCAGGTCCTCATATGTGCCTGGACAGCACTTTTCTGACTAGGCCATCTCCCCAGCGCATGCTGGTCATCCACACAGCACT
>NW_008327258.1:41759-74891 GCF_000622305.1 Nannospalax galili
GGTTAACAGTTAGAGTAGGACTGGGTAAACACAGGTATATTGATCTGGCTAATGGGATATTTGGCGGTGGTAAACATAGGAAGCCACTTTTGCAGCTTTTACTAAAGTCCTTTACACAATAAATCGCTATTGTGTGTCCCTCTTTTAGCTTGGATGTACAGCTACACTTTACCCCTTTCATAACAGCAAGATGTGCTATATAGAATTCTTCTTTTATGATTGCAATAAAAATTTAGGATCACATATTAGTTCCCTTCTTTCCCACCTTCCAGTCCATTTCTGCCTTGGAAACTAAGAACATTCATAATGTTGAACTCGAAAGAACATTGAGGAAAAAATTGCAACCAAAATGTTTTATTCAGGTCACCCTGACCTTGAGAACATCACCTTATATAAAATATTTCACATATTTCATTGCTTGCCTGAAAAAAATATAAACATGAAACAGGACCAAAAACTTCTTGTCTGTTACTGTAATTTTTAAAAATTGAGGTTTTGTACATTTTATACAACAGTTCTTAATCAAATTTAGACCCCCTCTCCATCCATGCTCCCCCAAACCTCCACCAGCCCTCATGCATTCCATCATACTTGTTAAGTCCTATCCAGTCAAGCATCTGCACCCAGATGTCCCTCAGTGCAAATTCATCCACCAGAGTCTAGCCAGCCCACTCAGAGATGGTAAGTAAAGCATACTCTCCCTCACCCAACAGTAATCAGTCTCTAGTAGTTCTCAGTCTAGGGCCAGCTGCCACCCATTTCTCTCCTCCCCTCTGAGCTCTTGTCTAATTGCATTGGCATGGGCCCTGTGCTTGATGCCACCATTGCCATAAGCTCACATGTGCAAACTTTCAGTGGCCTGAAAGCCTCTGCTTCTCTGTGTTCATGAACCAGTCTTGGCTCTTACAATCTCTCTGCAATGGACCCTGAGCCATGGGTGGGTGAGGTTTAATACAGGAGTCCTGTCCAAGGATAAACACTCTGCAGTCTTTTAGTCTTTAAAGCTTGGCCAGTTGTGGCCTTCTGTGTGCATCGCACTCTGTTGTGTAAGGACTTCACTGGTGAGAGTTGAGGGATGCACTAGTTTTCTCTCTACTTCTTGTTCCGCTATGTTCTATGAGCCTTGGGTGTTCAACTCAAGCTTAACCATGAGATCTACTTTTGATTCTGCCTTCCGGGTTTAGCTCTCAAGTCCATCTGCTTATTCCACTGGCAGGAAATGACAGCTCTTCACTGGGCTCAGTTTCTTGGTCTTCAGCCCCATCACTTTCTAATCCCAGCCCCATGTTATATTTGCTTATAAACTTCTTTCTAATCTAAAACGCAAACTTGTTGATTGTTGTTCTGTTAAAAGTCCTGTTAGATTTCCATTAGCTACCGAAGTTCTGTCTCTTTACCCTCTGGAATTAGTTCTTTTTAATATTTGTTCTGAAGTGTCTAAGTTTCTTATAATTCAAAGAGTAAAGTCAATATGAGACTTGAGGATTTACTTTCTCATGAACACAAGGAGAGAAATGTTTATATAAAGATCATCAGAAATTATCACAATTAGCTCAAAATAGTCACTGTGGTATTTGGCAAAAAGTCCAACTGTGATGCAAAACACGCTCTGAGTAAGTGCAGAGTGTCGACGGTTGTCTTCCAACCACAGCAATGTAGATCACCAGGACGTGGTATGTGGGCTGGGCTCTGCAGATTGTGAAAATCACTGTGTAGAAATGCTTGCCTGTATACAGTAGGTGACTGCATTCAAATAATTAGGAGAAAGGAAGATCAGAAGGGCCAGAATTCACAGCCTCCATCATCAAGCAATTTTGGAAGTGAAGGTGATAGTTATAAGAGCAAAGGATTGATCACAAGTTGAGGTAAAGGTGAGGCTTTAGATATGATCAAGACAGCAATAGTCAAAGAGATACAGAAGTCAGTCGGGAAAGTTGGAAAATAGCCCAAGCCAGAAGTGAAATGCAAATTATTTGTGTAGAGGAATGTGTAGATAAGCCATATCCCAAGGACATGTAAACGCCGACGTTGAATTTAAAAGGGAAAGCTTTGATGGATTTATTGAGACAGATGCCAGAAGTAAGAGGTTTTAGGGGCAATGGTCTGATACAAAGTAGGCGTATGCATATATACACGGGTAGAGCACACTCTGCATGGAGCGGGAAGCAATGATCCAGAGTGTTTAGGGTTTGGTTCAGCTACTGAAACATCTGTAACAGGAGAACGGCCAAGACAAGAAGAAAAGAAATAAGAACTGGAGAAAATATAAACATTCAAACAAGAATCTGCAATAAAGACATTTAACTGGGGGACGGTGGGTTCTTTTACCATTAAGTTAAAACATATGGCAACGAAATGTGCTGGGAAAGGCAGTTAGGCTACAGGTGTTGCATAGATGGGCCTGGACCAGCACCTCGTAAAGAGTTAAGGATGCCAGGCACCTGTGCAGGGCTTCTGTGACCTGTGTTCCTTCCTGCGCGCGTCAAGGTCTTCTGCTACTCACCAGACTGCTGTATTTCTGAGAAGGCTGTTGGTCCTTCTGCTGACGCACAAGTGCAGTCCATGGCCAGCTAGCTGCAGAGTGGATCTGTTGAGCGTGTAAGACTCAAGCAGAGTGGGCAGCTGGAGTGTTGCGCTGCCATTATCCCTGCCTGGCAGTTACTGCAACATCACTGGGAGGTCGATGCTGCTTTGTCTGCTTCTAGCGTTCAGTCCTACGTGCCCTATCTCTCTTCTGTGGGGCAGATATCTGCCTTTTAATCTTGATCACATGGATCACTGAGTCATCAACTCTGTGAACAAACAGAAAGAGCTGGTATTTAGAACATTTTTATACCTTTTCTTTTCTCAAAATTGTGCCCTCTAAAAGAACTACTTTCTTACTCAAAAAGTATATAATCAAGGTATGTAATTTAAAATTTTAGACAATGTGATCTGATGGTGTTTAGATCCCCTCCCCTATCTGCAGCTCCCCTTACTGCCTCCCACTAGACTTAATATGCTCTAGTATGAGCAGGCTCCCAGTGGCCTGAAAACCTCTGTTCCCTTTTGTTCATGTCCCAACCCTGGTTCTTACAATCTTTGCGACCCCTCTGCCCCAATGGTCCCTGAGCTGTGGGTGGGTGAGGCTTAATATAGGAGTCCTATCCAAGGACACAAACTCTAGAGTCTCTTATTCTCTAAAACTGAGCCAGCTGTGGCCTTCTGTGTGCACCACACTCTGTTGTATGGGGAAGTTTTGCTATGGAGAGATGACGGATGTATTAGTATTTGCTCTATGCCTTGGGTGTAGTCCACTGTAGATATGTCACCTAGGACTGGGCATGTCTCAGACATATATTCTCTGTGTGTGACCAGCTGTGGAATTCTGTAATAGCCCCCATCTGCTGCAAAAAGAAGCTTCTTTGATGAGTGGTGTTTGACATACTTATCTGTAAATATAAGGATCCATAATTAGAATATGGTAAGAAATTTCGTTTGTCTAGAGATATGCCAGAGATAGGGTTTTCTCTAGGATCTTTGACCTCTTAAGCCATGTATATTTGGCTATATTTGCAGTGCCACCCATGAGTTCCCTCCCATTGAAAGGGCGTTAAGTCCGATTAGACAGCTGTTGATTACCCCTAAGATGAAAGTGCACTACCACAAATAGAGGTAGTTTGCTGTGCCAGTCGTTGTGATTATTAGGCTTTACAGCTGGGCTGGACCGTTGATTTATTTTTTCCTTTAGGAGCTTTCATAGCATCCTCCAGAACTACAAGGAACTATTGGCAACTGATTACTGTGGGGTGAGGGAGAGTAGATATTTAAGGGAGTGGCTCTAGATAGGCCGGCTAGACTTCAGTGGATGAGCCTGCACCAAGGGACATCTGGGTACAAATGCTTGACTGGATAGGACTTAACACACATGACAGAATACCTGAAATCCCATGGGTAGGGATGGCTACAGGGGACAGGGAGGGAGTCTATATTTGATTAAGATCTATTATATGAAATGCACAAAAGCTCAATAAAAATTGAAAAAGTCCAATTTGTGTGTCCAAATGTCCTTCAGTGTGGATCCATCTACTGGAGGTTGGTTAACCTACCAAGAGTCACACTCTTGAAAGAGACACTCTCCCCGCTCCCAGGAGCCATTGGTTGCCAACAGCTCCCCAGGTAAGGTTGGGGTTTCTTACCCACTTCCCCTCATCTGTGTCCGGATTTTTTCTGGTTTGAGCTTGCATGGGATTTGTGTATACCGTCACCATTGCTGTGAGTTCATATGAGTAACTGACAAGCTGTCTGGAAACCTTTATTTCCTTGTGGTCACCCACCATGTGCTCTTATAATCTTTCCACCCCTTCTTCCACAATGATCCTTGAGTACCTTTAATTCCATCACTCGGGAGGCAGAGGCATGTGAATTTCTGTGAGATCGAGGCCAGCCTGGTCTACATAGTGTTTCAGGCCAGTTGGGGCTACAGGGAGACCCTGTCTCAACAAAAAAGTGGTGTAATATTTTTAAAAGCTATATTAATTCTGGAGACACTATTTTCTTTTCCATGGTAGAAATGAACTTGAATGTGCCCATAAATCATAGTTTACCCTTCGTACCTTTGTACCTGCCTTTTGGGCATTGCATGAGTGCTCGCTCTCAGAATCCCAGGCCTTCCCTTGAGATACCTGTCTTTTATCTCTGCACACAGTGTTCCCTGCCTGAGGGCTTGATCTCTGGATGACATAGACTCCAGACTCCCCTCTGTACAGTCCTCAGGGGCCCCGTCTTCTGTGCTGTTTCTGTTTCCCTCGTCATTTTGTAGCACATGCTCAGGCAATATCAGTTGAATATGGTGCTTTCTGGGAAGAAAGTCAAGGTGGGCAACTTGGAGGTTCTAGATCCAGGATCTGATAAGTGTCAAAAGGAGCTCTCTGTGGAGTTGGTACAGAGTGTGAATTTGGGTTCATTTTACCAGTCTAGCCTCCCTTCCAAAAGCCAAGTAGCATCCTGTGTCTGGGAGATGCTGAGTAGAATCCTGGGAGGCAGCCCATCACCAGCGCTGCAGGTGGGAGACAGTGGGTCTGACTGGATAAGAGTGATCAAGTGTGGAATGAAGGTGGGAGACTGTCTTAAAGCGGAACACGGTGGGTGTGCAGAACGCTTCAAATTAAGTATCATTCTTATAGAAAGAGGTTGAGAAGTGGTGCTGTAGGATGACTGTAGCACTCGACCAATACTGAGCCTCACTGACTCCTCTGTGAGACTCTGGACTCTATGAATGGTCTGGGACCACACCCCTATCAAGAGCCAGGAGCCCACACAGCCTGTGTGGGGCCTCCCAACATTAGTGCTCAAGTTGAGAACCTCTGTGTTCTGCACTACACCATTGCTAAAAGATCATTGCTAAGTGATCTAGATATGAGTAGCATATCTCGCAGGGGTCAAGCTCCAGTGTCATTGGCTGACATTATTTGCAGTTAGAGTGTGTAGATGCCTTTAAAAAACACTTAAAAATTTTAATATTTTTATTTATTCTTTGAGGATTTCCTACTTGTTTAAAATATATTTTGCTCATATCCACCCCACAACCCCCCCAGCATTCCCCACATTCTCTCCCAGCTTTATGTACTTTCTTTTTTTTTTTGGCACCCACGTCTAAATACTACCCACATGCACATGGGTGTCCCGTGGGGCCATCTACTAGAGCATGGTAGCCAGCCAGTCATCACATCCCTGAGGAAAACTGCTTTTCCCTCCCTGTGAAGTCTTTGACTGTCAGCGTCTCTCAAGCAGGGTTTAGGGCTGATGTGTCCCTCCTCCACCTCTGCTGCTGTGTGGACTGACTCGCTCTTGGGCAGGTTTTCTCAAGAGGCACAGCTGCTGACAAAGGGGATTGTTTTTCTTAATAAATGACTCAGTGGCTAAATTGCATGTACATTTTCGTGGCTTCTCCTCAGCCTTCATATAAGGAATTATCAGTAGGACCAGCATTTCAGATAACTTGAATCTTAGGTTTAGTCCCCTTACTATGCCTCATTCAGCAAATCAAATGCAAACTTGACCACTGGGCTTAGGACAGATGAAATGGACTGTTTCCCCAGCTGCTCCCTCCTGTGCTTCCCACCTCTGCAACTGGGACGAAATGTGTCTGACTGGCTGATTACCACATCTGGAAGCCTTCAACTCACTATGAGCCAGGGATCCCTTGTGGTGAATTCCCTTTGTACACCCTGTCCATCTCCGATTTATGCTCTGATAAAGTGACTAGAGTACAATAAGTTCAAAATTCAATACGATTTAAGTCCAAAGACCTTCAATGCGTATTCCTACATGCAAGATGCAAAAAGTCAGAAAAAGTCCTGGCCTGAAGACGACAGGTTATTATATTAGTCCACACCCGGTGGTCTGGTGGTAATCAGATGCCCAGTGTGAAATAAAGCCTATGCTTCCCTGGTCTGCTTCCTGCTATTGTGAAACAGTTTTCTGAATTTGGCTTAAAGGGAAGGCAGTATCTTCTAAAACAACAATCATGGTTGAGACACCATTGAAAGAAACGCACAAAATACATAAACAATTACAAATGTACACAGACTACATAGCGCAGAACCAACGGGACCAAGAAGCAGCAATAGCTTCCAACGGGATTAACTCACAAGGAAAAGTGACTTTTCCCCCCAAGCCTCTTGTAAAACAACGATGGTGCCTAGAAATGCCTCTGTGCCTGTGAAGGCACGTGTCCAAGCCAAAGGGTCACCTGTGGAGTCTGTTCTCCACACAGAACGTGAATCATTCCTGATGGTGGGGTGGCCAGTGACTCTGGTCCTGCACACTGGGCTGGGATCTGGTCATAATCCTCTGACATACAACCCAGTCCTTGTCTTTTGTACTATATAAGATACAGTAACACTAAAAAGCCAACACCCAGCCCCATACTCATCTACTTCCTCCATTTCAGGATATCACTCACTGTTTCCAATCCTGAACATCAGAAGTAAACTAGATTTTATAAAAACACAGTATGGACAGCTCCAAAATCTTTGTAAATCTGCAGATATAAACACACTTCAGCAGACGCCACGGTTTTCTACATTTCAACAGCCCTGTGCTTGGACATATTCCACCCCACGTGTCAGCATCCATCCAAATTTGAATGTCTGCCCACAGACCCAAACCTATTTGGAGCTCCTTGATAGAAGGAATCCAACTTTACCCTTCTTCCTGTCCTGCTGCCCCCCATTCCCCCACTGGAGCACATGTATTTTCCTGAACCTATAGATTTCAGAGTTTGTTTACTAAATCTACTGGATACACTCCCTCCCCCAATGAACACTCTCAGAACCTTGGCTCTATTATAATTGCATCGATATAATGCAACAGCTCAGAAACATATGGTGACTTCAGCTCCTGTCTGAACAATCTATCAACAAATATAGCCCAGTAATTGGATTCTTCAGCATTTAGGTCTAATAAACAAGAAGCAGAAATCAATTGATGCTTTAGATACTAAAATTTATACTCCGTTGAAATTAATGAAAACTCCGTTTTTTTAAAAAAGCATGTGAGCCACGAATAACTTGAAGTCATTAGCATTAAGCCTCCATCGTGGAGGGAGAAGATGCCAGGCCATCAAATATATCAGCACAGTAGCCTCTTTTCCTGATTAAATAAAACACCTTCACTTATGAATCTGGATAGTTTTCAGATGCGGATGAAATATAAACATGTTTCATTCACACTCCACCTCAGGCCAGAGGCTTTGGGCAAAGGCTTCTCAATAGGGTCCATGGTGGGGCTGGAGAGATGGTTCAGCGATTACTAATGCTGGCTGCTTTTGCAGAGGACCCGGGTTCAGTTCCGGGCATTCACATGGCAGCTAACAACCATCTATAACTCCAGTTCTGGGGAATCTGATGCGCTTTTCTACTCTCCACAGGCATTGCAGGACTTGGGTACACATACATACATGCAGGCAAAATATCCATACACGTAAAATACAAATAAATAAAAAATTAAAGAATATATATCTCAGTTTCCTTTTGTGTTCACTGCCTAAGCTCTAGTCTGTCTCTCAGTTCTGGATATGTCCAAAGATGAGCTGATTTGGTTCCCAAGAGACTCTTGGTGTCCTTCAGGTTTTTAGTTCAATGCAGAATGCTTAAGAATGCATGTGAAGGCAATTCAGTCCCAAACTACATGCCCTTGGGCCACCCCTAACAAAAAGACAAATCTTGTCCATGCAAGTCCCATCTGTACCCACAGCAGATATGAGCTGGGAAAGTGTCTTTCACCGGAGGGACCTCAAGAGAGTCCTGTGCACACATGAGGCTCGACTGTAACCATCAGGTTTGTAAGCTCCAGGTTGAGTGGGTGTGTTCTTCGTGGTGAGACACTGGAAAGACACATCAGGAAGTATTGCATGCTGTCACCGCTGTGACATTACGAGAATTACAACCATGGCTCACCTTGTTATAAAGGTGAACATGCACACTCTTTGGCTCAGTCTCAGCTTGTTGGGAAGCAGTCAGCTATGAGGCTCCACTACTTCTTATTGGCATTCTTCCTCTTGTTCTTGGTGCCTGCTCCAGGTAAGATGGATTGGGAAATAAGAGGTGGAAAGGGCTGAGAATTCACCATGTGCTTTTCTCTGTTCTTCTCCATAAGCTTTAGACCAAGTGGATTTGTAGAATCTAAACATCACCAATGTTTCCTGCTCACAATAACCACTAAGAACTTTAAAGCAGGCTTTCAAGTCGCTCCTCTTGGCAGACTAAACAGTGCCACCGGATCTAACTCTCCACCCACCTCTCCACTGGAGCACTATTCATGAGCTTGAAGTAGTGATAGGAAGTTTGAATATAAAAGAAAGATTGATTTGGTCTCAGAACAAAAAAGCACAAACTTTTCATTTTCCTGAGTTTAGTGGTTGGAGTTAGAAACTCTGGGCTGTTTGAAAGGCAAAGGGGACAGTACTGGCCCCCAACTCCCCAGTTCCTGTGGTAGGGCCTAGAGGTCAGGCAAAGTGGAGATGTAGCCCACAGAGACCTGCCTACTTGTTGATTTGACCTCCCTTAATTTTACACTTGATTTTATAGAAAAAGAGAAAAACAAACAAACAAATATAAGAAATTCAACTGCTAGGTTATTTGGAGGATTCCAAATCTTTCTAAGGTACGCTTTCTAAAATACTCTGTTTTCCTCGCAGGTGATGGATTCTTTATGAACAGCATCCGTAAAGCCTTCTGCAAAGTCAGGGGTGGCCGGTGTGCTGTGCTCAAGTGCCTTAAAAAGGAGGATCACATAGGATTTTGTGCTCACAAAGGCCGGAAATGCTGTAGGAGAAAGTAGAAGACCCAGAATCACGACAAGGAAGTTGGGGGGCGGGCATTCCTCCGGCTGTGTGTGAAGTAAAATCAAAGTAGTGTTTTTTCCAAAAAACTAGAAGCTTGATCTTTTTTTGAACATTCTAGGTATTATGGTTTAGCCGTTACCAAGTAGGTAACTAGGAGTCAGTTTACTTCAAATAAAGCAATGTCTGTCATCTACATCATCTACATAATACCTAAGCTTGTTTATCAAGGGCTCAGATGTATGTGTATATACATGCATACACATATGTATATGTGAATATATATAGACATAAGTATATATGCATATATACATACACACACACACACACACATACATGTATACATCCCAATGAAAGAGGACTTACTTTCTCCTGAAGAACTCTTTTGTTTCTTACTGTCAATATTGTTGAGCTTTCTAGTCCTCTACCCAGGATTATGTTTTCTTGAATCTATCTCTAGACATTTAGTGCTCCCCAAAGGCCAGCTCAAATCTCTCCAGGAACTTTGCTCAGAGACTTGGGAGCAGGGCTCTTCCTTGGGGCTCTCTTTGCTCTTCCAGGGCTCAGGCCTCTGCTCTGCTTTGTTCATACCTGGCACGCACTCCACCCACTGTCTCTCAGCTCTAATGTACCCACCTAGGGGCTGTCTTGGCGTTCAATTCCTTCTTAAAAACAGTGTTTCCCAAATAGACCAGTGTTTTCTCTGTTGTGCCAGAGGATCCTGATGGGAGTCTCTATCTGTGAATCTTTCTTGCTTTTTGAACTATGGATGTTTGAACATGGACACTTTTCCACATTTGGTTGCATGATTATTAATTCTGAACAGCAGGGACCGTGCCTCAATTTCTGGACTGTTACCTACAGTACCGTGAGCGTGAAACGGATTAATAAGCATCTTTTGATTTGAAGGATAGTCCCACATGGAGATAGCTCCGAATGCCGCCGGGAGCAGTGGGCGGTACTTCAATCCTGGGGCGAGTAATGACCCAAGCACATTTGAGGCAAGACTTCAAAGGGCTAGAGCAAAATACAAACACCAGGAAGGGGCTGCATGTAGATTCCAGGAGCAAAATGTACTTTCCCACCCGCAGAGCAGAGAGGCCTCTTTACCTCCTGAAGAAATCACCTCCAAATTGTTGCTACTTAGCTCTTTACAAAGATTTCTTGAGCTTGCTAACATGTTTTCCCCAAATCATTCTTCAAATAAGCAGCTATAAGAAACTTAAACATGAGTGTGAATAAAGCCCACTTTTATTTATTTCTATTTTTATTTTTGAGTCTCGCTATGTAGCCCTGGCTAGCTGAGAACACACCGTGTAGACTGAGTTGGCCTCTGACTCTTGGAGTTCTGCTTGCCTCTGCCTTCTGAGTGGAGGGATTAAGGGTGTGTACCATGACACCTGGCCTGGCCCACCTGTCTTCTAAAGGAGATGGTCAAATCCATCACTCAACAATTTAAGCTCTCTAGTGTGCTCGATCCCATGGAAATTACCAGGTATTGCAGAGGAGAAGAACATGGTCCTCCATCAGGAGAAAGGCAGTCAGCGCGAGGGAAGAATGCTAGAATTAGGCAACAGGGGCATGAAAGAGTCCTTATGCCCAAGGCCAAAAGTGAACTGTTCAGGAGAGGAAAGAGTTAAAAGATGTAAAGAACCAAATGTAGCTCAATTGGTAGAGCGTTTATCCAGCATACATGAAACACTGGGTCCCACCCCCAGCACTGCACAAAACCAGGCATGTTGGAGCATGTCTGTAATCTCAGCACTTGGAAGGTGGAGGTAGGAGGAATCCAAGGTGAACGTCATCCCTGGCTCCGTATCAAGGCTGATACCTGACAAAATATGTCAGGTGTGTGCATGCTTCAGGACCGTGAGAAAAGTCTCAGGGGACCTGGGCACAGACTCATCACAAGGCAGCAGTAATGTGTGTACCCCGATTCCTCGCCACCTGTGAGTTCAGCTGGGCTCTGTCCCTTGGGGACTGGAGGTGGAGGTGCCAGGAATGCTGGCATCTGCCTCGCGCATTTCTAGCTTCGTCTAGGAGAGTGAGGGGTGAAGTTCTCACAATGCCTCAGTGGTTGTTTGGGCGAGGTTAGCAGCAAGGCCGTTGAAGACGGGCTGGTTTTGTTTTCAAATGACACCTCTGCCCTTCATAGCTGGGTGACCTTGGATGTGTCTCTTAACTTTTCTAGGCCCTGGGAGTTTTATCTGTCAAATCGAGTCATACTTCTCTGGTGGGGTTGTGAACGAAGATTAAATGATATAACTTGTATTAAAGTGACCAACAGAGAGGCATCTAGAGTCTATAAAGCTCAGCACAGAATAGAAACGCCAGGGGTCTATTCACAGAGCAGAAGAAAGTTATGTTGAAAGCAATAAGATGTGAAACTTTCTTCTTTAAAAATAGTTCATAATTTATAAAATATAGCAGGGATAAGAAATCTAACAGAAGACTAACAACAGAAACTTGCAAATAACAAAAAATATTTTTAGTTTTCAAATTTGGAGAATAATTATTAATGGACTATCTTGATTAATGGCAGTTATTCTGGCCAACATTTTTGCAAATTAATTTCCTACGTGGTCAGCACATACTTTGAACAACTTAGCACTTACTAGAAGAATTAGATGAGCTACTCTGCTGGAGAAAAGTGTATTTTGCAAGATGCAGCTACATTGGGATAAATTATTTTGAAATAAAAACATTTCTATGTCCAGAGATGACAATTCTTATAAAGATTAAATTTAAATTTAATTCTTCAAACATATCAGTTTCATGTAAGTTTGGAGTTAATTATAAATGGAAATTTATGCAATGGGGTTTTGACATTTCTGCTAGTGTTTCTTGTAGGTTAAGGAGGCCTCAAGATGCTCAGTCTGGCTCCATGCTTTGCAGTCTATTTCATACTCCTGTTCACATATTCAACTGCTGTATTTTCACTAAGAAGTGGAGGCTAAAAGTCTTTCTTGTTAAAAATGGATTTATTTGAATCTTGGTATGAAACAGCATTCTTTGTTAAACCTGAATTTTTACACATTAATTTCTGTTTATTAAATATAATGGGGATAAGAAATCTAACAGAGGACTAACAACAGAAACTTGCAAATAACAGAAAATATTTTTAGTTTTCAAATTTGGAGAATAATTATTAATGGACTATCTTGATTGATGGCAGTTATTCTGGCCAACATTTTTGCAAATTTTATTAAGCCCCTGTGGTTGTAAACTCCCTGGTGTGTTTTCCTGCCATGCCCACATGGGCACATGGGATTTTTTGAGATCATTCCTTGACCTTCCTGAATCACCTGGGGCTCCAGCCTAGACTTCAGGTTGGAATTAGTATTTATGTATTTATTCCAGGGTATTTCCATGCTGGGAACAAATGCAGTTCCCCAGGTTGGCTCACATGGAGACCTTCTTCCTCCCCAGGGCTGAGGTAACAGTTGCCATCACTATTACCAATCTCAGCTCAGAGGTACCCAGACTGCTTCTGGGATGCTCAGAACGCCCATCCCAGACTTGCCCTCTGGGCCTGTCTCCCAACATGTCCAATTTTTCTAGGTGATTGCTTCATTGCCTCATTATACTTCCCTTACAAAATGCTAAGTTCAGAGAAAATAAGATCAAGAGGGCAGCAACAGGACATGACACCAAGCACCAGCCCCCTCTTGAGCTCAGGGACCTGGTGTGAAAACCCCACAGCATTCAAACCCTGAGCTCAGTCCAGGCCAGAGAAACAGGATGCTATAAAGTACTTTTAACACTGAGGGATGAAGAGATGGGTCAACGGTAAAAGCACTGGCCGCTCTTGCTGAGTTTGATTCCCAGCACCCACATGGCAGCTAACAACAGTCTGTAACTACTATTCTGGGTATCTGATGCCCTCTTCTGACCTCCATGGGCATTTCACAATATGGGTGCACTTACACACAGACAACACAATCATATAGATAAAATGAAAATAATAAATAAAATATTTTTAAAAATTAACACCAAAAATAACATGTTGAGAAATGTTATTTTCAAAAAACCACTTCTGAGAAATACTTTGCTTTTGGAAAACCTATCTGTGGGATTTCTCACTGTCCACTGGGCAACTGAGTCCCTCCCCATGGAAATGCTGACTGGACTCCTCTCTCCCAGTTATAGGTGAGTGGTGTGGGGGATGCAGCTTTTCTCTCTCCTTTCAGGAGCAAGACCATGGGTCTACCATCCCTGAGATCACAGGTTTGTGTGTTACTCTTGGACCCACAACATGAAGTTCACGGGGAACCCAAATTCATTTCAGTTTTTAACCTAAACTCTGTACTTCTCCAAATCCTATGTAACCTCAGCTCCAGGGTTTGGTGAGGGTGCTTTTTTGTGTTGGCATATGGTCTTCCAGACTGTAGCAAAATAGTTACTCTGCTTTGGAGGGAAAATAAATCCCCCCTAGAGGTCTCTTTCAAGTGAACTTTGTCAGTAGAATGGATGCAGCACAAGGGAGTCACCTTATTCCATGCCAACAGTGGCGGGCACAGGGCCCTGAGTGGAGCACATAGTCAGTGGTCCTCAGCTAGCCTCTGATAGCACCATCTGCATGCATTCTTCCTAAAAGGAAAGGGTGATGCATTTCATAGTGTGTGTGTGTGTGTGTGTGTGTGTGTGTAAAACAGATCAACTTTGCCTCCTTGGTATGTAAGCCTTCACTTGTGCACCAAGGTCAAGAAGGAAACAAAGCACGCGGGCAAAATTGCTATTGGCAGTTCTCTGTGGTTGCAGCACAACTGGATGGGAAATTCACACTTGTATGGGTGGATCTTTAAATGTGGCGTATTATTTTGATCATAATAATTGGAAGTACACAACTCGTCAAGGAAGGATGAGTTAGATTAATGCTAAGCAGTAAAAACATGAGAACCACTAACTTAATTCAACCTCTAAACCCCATAAAGCCTCTCCTTTAAATTAGAGTGACTCCTTAACAAACAAACACACATAAAATAAATAGACATACTAACCTAATTCAACGTGTGCATCTAGACTGAAAATGATCCAGGAAAATAAATCCATAGCTATAGAGATTCTACTTGCTAAAATGAGAACAAATATGAATATTGACTGACACTAAATTATGTTAAGGAGTCATTCTTAATGTGTGTAACTACAGCTGTGCTTTAGGAAAGACTTTTCCCTAAAGAATGTACGCCAAGATAATGAGGGCACAGTGTGAATTCTGTGGTTCAGAGCTTTTAGCATTTTCCTATGATACTGGAGCGTGAACCTGAGCATTGTGTGTAGTAGACAATCACTCTCCCACTGAAGTCCCTCCTCTACATCTCCTTTCTCCACTCCCTAATGTGGACAGGGTCTCTCTAAGTTGCTCAGACTGACCTCAAACTCGTTACATAGACCAGGTAGGCCTTGAACCTGTCGTCCTCCTTCCCCAGATTCCTGAGTGGGTGTTGGTTTAAGAATCCACCACCATACCTGGCTTGCCTGAAGTCTTCAATGTCCACGAAAGGCCGTGTGCTGAAGTCTTGGCAGGCCTGAGGACAGGTGAGCCCTGCAGCACCCGAGGCCCAGCAGAGGAAGATATGTCACCAGGCACATGCCTCAAGGAGTGGACATTGGCATACCAGTGGCCCTCCCTTCTGCTTCCTGGTTGCCCGGAAGTGAGTGGCTCTGCTTCACCATGGCCTCCTTGTCATGATGTTCTGACTTGTGACAGGCCCCAAAACAATGGAGTCACCTGACCATGGACTGAATCTGTGAGCCTTGCGCCCAATGTTCCGTTCCTCCTTCTAAGTTGTCAGTTAATGTCTCAGTGACTGAAAACTAAAGCACGTTTGCCTTTCGTTGTCAAAAGCTGGGGGAAAAGCAAACATTAAAAAAGCAAACTATTCCTTTAGGTTAAGCACTAGATACTTTTTTCTCATATTGAATTTCTGCATATGAATTGCAAACTTCCAGGAATTGGCCTGGAAGAAAAACTTCCAGTGTTAGGACTGAGTTGACAGGCTTCTCAGAACAAACTTGCTTCACACAGAGAAACAGAGTCCAGGCAAGGGGTGTGACGTCTATGGTGACACGGCAATCCCAGATGGGCACTCGTCTATAACTTCCGGCAGCTCCCTAACCCAACCCTTCCATTTCGCCCTCCATCAGAAACTTCCTCTCTGGATTAAAACATCCAAACTTGATGACACAATGTCTTCCACCAGCTCCTTTAAGAACATCTCTAATTACACAGTAGAATAACAGTGCCCAGAGAAAGATAGGGTAAGGGGAAGAGAGAGGCTAGTTAGCATGTTCAAAAGAACTTAGGAGAATGAAGTTCTAGTTCTCTGTTGTATAGTGCTGTCACCATAGCTACTAAATACTGCATGCTTCAAAATAGCCATAAGAGGGGATCTGCGTTATTCCCAGTACAAAGCAGTTAAGGTGATGGATATGCTAATTACCCCGTTATGAACATTACATATTTTATGTAAGTATAGGTATACTAGCTATAGAGGAATTTTAAAATCTCTACTATGTATCACTTAATAAAAATCTCTACCCAGGAGCGATGACTTAGTGGTTAAGAGCACTGACTGCTCTTCCAGAGGACAGGGGTTCAGTGCCTACCACCCACATGGCAGCTAACAACCATCCTTAACTCCAGTTCCAGGGGATCTGATACCCTTTTCTGAACTCACAGACATTTCATGCATGGATGTACTTACATACATGCAGGCAAAACACATACATAAAAAAATAAAATTAAAATCTCTACCCAGCACAATACCACGGGGTTTTTAAGAACTTCAGAGTGTGAGTCCTTGGACAGGGCTCCTAGGTCCTGTGTTAAACTTCACTCATCCAGGGCTCAGGGACCATTGTGGAAGAGGGGGCAGAAAAATTGAGTTAGGGGAGGAGGTGCATGACCATATATGGAAATAGAGTCCTATAGGCTTCTGGGGTCCTGTTCCTTTGAACCTACAGCAATGGTGTCAGCATGCACAAGACCCATGCAAACTCAAGCAGACAAAAGCCAGCCAAGAACTCGGGGAATGGGCAGCAAGCCCCAATCTTAGCTAAGAACTATGGGGCAGCTGATTACTGTCGGTTGAGGAAGAACTGATCTTCTTTAAGGGAGGGACTGTAGATAGACTGACAGACCTCAGTGGATGAGCTTGCACTGAGGGATGACTGGGGGCACTAACTTGAGTTGCTAGGCCTTAACATAACTGACAGAATGCATGCAATCCAGTGTGAGGGAGGGCTATGGGAGGGTGCTGATGGGGAAGGGGGTATAAAGATGATTAAGATGTTGTGTGTGAAACACACAAAAATTCAATAAAATATCCAAAAATATTTTTTAAAATGAATTGTTCTAGTAGACAGTGCCTGAATTCTTTATTATCCAACTTCATGTCTCTTTTTCTGGGACCTACATCATAGCCCTTTTCAAAAACTGACCCTAAATTATAGATTTATACCCATGTGATTGCTTGTTTAAACTTCAGTTAGATCAAAAGAGGAAGAAACCGTGATCAGTGCAACTTATTTCCCATCAGAAAAGCCCCATCTCTTAGCTCCTCAGTTCTGTTCTGATGACCATTAGTGTTAGTTTTATTTTTATTTATTTATTATTATTTATTTGTTTGTCATTTTTTATGTGTATGAGTGTACTGTCTGCATGTGTGTAAGTGCACCCGTGTCATGCAATGCCCGCAGAGGTCAGAAGAGGTTGTCGGATCCCCTGGAACTGGAGTTAGGGATGGTTGTTAGCTGCCGTGTGGGTGCTGAGAATCAAACCTGGGTCCTCTGCAAGAGCAGTCAGTGCTCTTAACTGCTGAGCCATCTCTCCAGCCCCCGACTGTTAGTGTTTTTGGGGGTTAAAAATGAACAATGGGGTTCTGAAAGATACCAGAGCTCTCACTCAGCCCCGAGCCACAGGACCTACTTCAGGTTCCACCAAGACCAACAGTGAGACCACTAGAGGCCCTTGAGCCCCAGGTAGGGTCCCACAACAGCATGAAAATAGTAACTTAACCCCTCAGCACTGACATCCACATCATCTCAGAAGGCTCAGAACCCACAAATCTTAAGGCCATCAAGTCCCCTGGAGCTGGGCATCACCTGAGCCAGGACCAGACACTCACTGGCTTTGTTTTAGGTGGGCATAGGGAGGTGTGTACAGGTAAAATGTTACCAGTCTGTTGCTTTCTCAGAGAGAGGAAACAGCACTCACATCTGATTCCATGTTTGTTGTATTGTGTGAATGGCTAATTGCTGGAGACTTTGTTAATAAGTGAATTCATCATTCTGTGATAACTTAGAGAAAGTTATAGTTCACAAGGTACCTGTCTCCTGCCCCTAAACTTTTCTTTGTCCTGAGCTGGAAAAGCTCTGGGGACCCTGTGTTGGAGTAAACCCTTGTATCCCAGCAGTTGAGTGCACACAAGGATGGTTGACTCCATGTGAAATCACCTCCCGTTGGGGCAAAGCCTGTTGACAGACTCTTGAGAAAGCCAAACAAGGCAGAGTTAAAGCTCCAAGGAGCAGGCAAGTAAGGTCAAGTTGCAGCTAACAAGTTAAGGCTGGGTCCATCATCCCGTCTACCCCAGTACTGAAAGAATAAGGAAGGAAGGTGTTCTTGGTCCCGGGAGCAGGAATTGCCCGGGACTTCCTGTGTTTGCATAAGGGCTACTGGGTGTGCTTTGTTCTCAGAGGACCACTCCTTGACACAGCAGGTAAGAGGCTTGGTGTTTCATCAGTATAATTACTGGGATTCCAGCATACTGAATTCTACCCAGAAACCAGTTCTTGGACCTATATAAGGTGCAGGGCTCATATCCCTCTGCAGTCCGTGAAGTTCATCCGTCTTCAGTCATGAGGATCCATCACTTCCTCTTCACGTTGCTCCTGGTGCTCCTGTCACAGCTCGCGGGTAAGATGGACGGAGACTAGGCTGGTCCCCAAGGGAAATAAGACTGAGCACACCTCTCTTTCTCTATGTATGCATCTATCTATCTATCTATCTATCTATCTATCTATCTATCTATCATCTATCTGTTTATCTATCATCTATCTATCACCTATCTATCTCCCATCTATCTTCTATCTATATCTATCTATCATCTATCATCTATCTATCATCTATCATCTATATCATCTATCTATCTCTCATCTCTCTCTCTCTATAATCTATCATCTCTCTATCATCTATCTATATCTATTGTTTATCTGTCTTCTATCTATCATCTCTATGGTCTATTCTCTACCATCTCTCTCTAGTACTCTTCTCTCCCCCTTCCTCTCTCTTACTCTGTCTTCTCTCCTTTGCTCTCGCCTCTCACTTTGTTTTCAGCTCGTTCTCATTCTTTCTTTATACCTGCTCCCTTTCTCCCTCTTTTCTGCTAATTTCTCTTTCTGCCTTTCCTCTATTATCTTTCTTGTCTCTTTCTTCTAAGTGCATTTTAGACAACAAAAGTTGTTGGCCGTTTACAAGTACCAAGCACCATTTCCTTTGACTTTAAAAGAACCTAACTCAAGCTTTTAAAAAGCCAGTGTACAGCATTTGAATTTCACTTCCTAGCTCCTCACGCTGCACTTGAGATGAAGGAAGCTTCTATTAGGGGACTTCAAAATGGTAAAAGGAGAAAGGTTTATTTTTACCTGAAGAAAAGAGTGTTGAATTAGAAATCCATCTACGGTGGGCGTGGTGGTGCACGCCTTTAGTCCCAGCACTCAGGAGGTAGAGGCAGGTGGATCTCTGTGAGATTGAGGTCAGCCTGGCCTATATATTGAGTACCAGGCCAGTTGGGACTACAGGGAGACCCTGTCTCAAAAAAAGAAAGAAATTCTTATGTTTAAGGGGTGAAATCTCTGGTTACTTCAGGGAATCCCAGAGAATAACCATCCAGAGTCTATTTTGAAAGCTTTCTGCCCCTTACTCCTTCTCAGGTGAAAGGCCGTTGGGTATACACCTTCCACAAGGCTAAGGAGGCTAGTAACTCAGGGGAGGCCATTGGAACGAGCTTCCCAAACTCTATGTTTAAACTGTATTTATTTTTAATGTGTGTATGCATCTGTGTCTCTGAGTGATGTACATGTGAACGCACTATCCACACAGCCAGAAGAGGCCATCAGATGCCCTGGAGCTGCAGTTAGAGGTGGTCGTGAAGTGCCTGACATGGATGCCAGGAAACAATCTTGGTTCCTCTGCAAGAGCTTTACATGCTCTTAATGACCGGGCCATCTCTCTGCCACTAAAGTGTTATCTTATCTTTGACATTAGGGAAACAGAATGAAAAGGATAGACAGAAAACTTAGGGGAAGGAAGAGAGAAAGAGAAAGAAAATGTGAAACTTAGAACTGAACGTGGATCACACAGAAATACTCATTAACTTTGTTTATGGGTCTGGTTTGCAAAGGAGCATCAGGGTTCTAAGAGGTACCCAAAACTTTGCTATGTCAAAACTTGGAGTGGTGTTAGGAAGGTAGGGAGAAAGAGAAGGGAAGGATGATACTAAGACCCAGTTTTACATAGCAGATACATCACAAAAGTTGATTTTTACTGTTGATTTTTGTTTTCCATTGCAGACGACTTACTCATCAAGTTCTTATACTCTGAGCTATACCTATTTCAAATACTTAGTTAAAAAATAGGTACATGGACTGGGGGATTGCTCAGTGGGTAGTGTTTGCTGTACAAGCATGTGGACCTGAGTTTGGATGTCCAGCACTCAGGTAGAGGCAGAGCAAGGGAGTGCACATCTGCAATCCTAGCGCTGGGAAGAATCCCAGGGACTCAGCAGCCAGCCAGCCTAACCTCTTCAGTGAACTCAGTGAGAGACCTTGTTTCAAAAAAAATGAAGTGGAGAGTAATTGATAAGGACAACTGACATTGACTTCTGGCCTTGCCGTGTGTGTGCACGTACCTGCTGGGTGTTTCTGATACTGGAATGGTGTTTAAGAGAAATCTTCGAAAAGCTCTTACCTGGGCAAGCTCTTACCTCTGGAAAGCCCCATCACTCAGCTATGAAGCAGAGCCTTCAACTTTTTGGTCCTAGGACAACTAGTATCCCCTTAAAAAGCAGCTGTGCCGGTCCTTATCAAGATGGGGTCCAAATAGCTGTCAATTCATATCACATTATTCTAGTGGGATAGAGACTTGGCCCTGAGAAGGAAGCCTGAGGGATTTTATACAACAATATAGCACATGGGTGTGTATTTCTGACATTGTGCTTTCAATTCTAACATGCAGTTTCTTTTGCTCTTTTATCTTTTAGCTTTTACTGAAAGTAGAAGCAACCCCATAACTTGCCTCAGAAGAGGAGGCTTTTGTTGGGGTTTGTGCCCTGGAGGTACTCGACAGATTGGCGATTGTGGTATTAGCTGGTTCAGGTGCTGCAAAAAATTATAAGGCTGCCAAGAACCAGGCTGACAGGAGGACCAGCATCTGCTCCCTTCCTAAAGATGTATAAAACATAACCCTAATTAAAGCACTGTTGCTCAAATACAAAGAATCCTTTCGTCTGCATAAATATAACCACATAAATATAACTAAAATAAGTCTTTTAAAAAGTAAAGTTTGGGGGCTGGAGAGATGGTTCAGCGGTTAAGAACACTGATTGTTCTTGCAGAAGACCTGGGTTCAAATCCCAGCACCCACATGGCAGCTAACAATTGTCCTTAACGCCAGTTCCAGGGGATCCAACAGCCTCTTCTGTCTTCTGTGGGCATTTGCATGACATGGGTGTCTTACCTACATGCAGGCAACACATGCATACACATGAAATAAAAATAATAAAATATTTTTTTAAAAAGCATATTTCTGGAAAGATCACTTTAGCCATGCTTTGGTTAATGATAAAAAGCAGGCCCTGATGAAGGGTAGAGGGCATGCAGACTGTCCTGCTTCCATGACCTCATGCCAGCAGACGAGCTCCCAGAAAGCATTTCCTTAGCAAAATTGACAAGAGATAAATACATACTGCTGGATTCTTCTTATTGTTCAAGGTCTAATTCGTTATTAATCCATCACATAACCCCCAAAGTGCTATCGAAAGATAAACACAGAAAACAGCTGCCTCACAAATCCTTGAGGTGTCTTCAATGCCTTAACGTGTCATGTCGTTTCTGAGCATAGGTGCTGACGGCCCATGAGAATCTGAGATCATAATGTACATTCTTTGAATGTTTGTGTAGAAATTGTCAGAGACTAAAATGTCCAGCTCTGCTCAGTACATTTATCTTAACCTCTTTCTCTGAAGATGAGTTTGCTGTCCTCATCTATGATCCATTCCCCAGCTCCATTTTTCACAAAATTATTCAGTAAATATTAAAGAAACTCCTCATGGTTTTTTTGTTTTGTTTTGTTTTGTTTTTTTGTCTTTTTTGAGACAGGGTCTCCCTGTAGCCCCAGCTGTCCTGGAACTCACTATGTAGACCAGGCTGGCCTTGAACTCGCAGAGATCCGCCTGCCTCTGCCTCCTGAGTGCTGGGATTAAAAGCCTGTGCAACCACGCCCGGCCGAAACTACTTATGGTTTTAAATATCACACAAATGCAAGTGCCACAGGGTCACAAAACCATATTTGTCCCTTTTTTCAAAACCAAGGAATAGCCCATTCTTCACTCTCCAAAGCTCAGAGTGCGCATGGAGATTTGTGGTCTGGTCAAGTCCTGATTCATACCCAGGTTATGAATTTCAAAACTTTCACGTGATAGTTGCAGTAAGGCTAGGTAACAGACACAAGTGGGCAAAGGAGGCCCACAGTCATTGCTTTGCATCTGCAACATTCTGCTCCTCACAACCCGACGTGCCACACACTCAGCGAGGCTTGTAGAATCTTCAACGTAGGTGCCAATTTTTCAGCGAACTTGAGTTCACAGTCCCATGGGCTTATTTACACAAGGTAATCCATCTGTCTTTATTTTTCTGAAGACCCAGCATTAAATAATTCTATCCAGTCAAACCCAAGTGCATGTGGAGCTTCTTGGTCTTGTCTTAATTCATGCCCGGGTTATACTGAGTTGGATAGCATTTGCCTCAATCCTACGGGCTGTTTTCTTTGGGAGGATGACAGGACATCATAAGCACCAAAACACCACTACAGAGACAAGCAAAATCCAGGATACAGATCCTAAAAATGAATATGAAGTAGGGACAACCGTCGCTAAGCCCCACCCCTTCCACAGTCACTCCCAAAAGAACCTATTTGTAGACAAGCTTCCAGCTTCCCACACGGAAAACAGAAAGCCAGTTCTCGGTTGGCTCAGCAACACAGGTTCCAGAATCCTCTCTGTCCTTCCTAGGCAGTTCACTGATTTTATCAGCCCTGGGGAAAGAGGACCTTGCATTTTTATTCCCTGACATGGGCACCTCATGCCACATTTTATCCCCATCACCTTAATCACTCTGTGGTCTCTTCACACAGAGAACCAACCAGCGCGCAGTGGTCAGGTCTCCATTCTACCCTTCAGCTTCCAGAGACTTTCGTGTCATTTGCTTGCTTGCCGTATTTTTATTTATTTTTTTCGTGCATTCAAGACTAATCAAAGGGGGAATGGGGACCAGAAAAATAGAATGGACTCAAATGGAAGTGTTAGGACAATTTTCTTAGAATTTAAAAAAAAAAAAAAAAAAAAAATCCTCCAGGCAGGCAAGCTGTAAATCTCAGCAGCTGCCTTGAGGAGAAGAATGGCCCGGAAAAGGGAAAGTCCGTAAACCAGCTGGTGTAGAGCCAACATGGAGGTCAGACACACGGTGGACTAGCAGCCACGTGGGAAGGGAGCTTCAGAGAAAAAGTGGTGTTAGTAGTTTTCTAACAGCATGGTTAGAAAAGATGTAAAGAAGAAAAGAGATGACCGTTCTCTGAAAAATTCAGAAAAGTGGGCAAGACTCACACAGAGCTCAGGTCTGTGACTGGCAGGCCCACAAGAGCTTGCCCAAAGACCGGGGATTCTGGGCAGGAACAGCGCACCGTTCCATCAATGCACCCATTTCTTTAGCATGACTGCAGCTGAACCAGCCTCCTAGGTGTGGTCCTGTGACCAGGTGATCCTGGAAAACTGGAAAACTGGGTCTTCATCCAGTGCAGACGTTCTTATTCTTTTTATTTTCTTTGTTGTTTTCTACAGGAACAATAGCACTTAGATGACTAAATGTTTATAAAGCAGTTGTTACCCACTTAAAAAGTAATCAAAATTTCCAGAAGAATTTGGAAAAAGAAACACATTCTCAACTTTGGTTTTGGTTTTTCCATTTGTTTCTAAGTCAGGGCTTCCTGCTGTGTATCAGCTACCGACTGCTGGCCTCCTGTTTGTCTGTTTATCCTCCCGTTGTAGAGGACACCCTGCCTTGCAAACACCCCAGCCACACACAAGCTTCCTGAGCTCATCTCCCAGGCCCAGCACTGCATGAGTCAGAATATTTAGCAAGAATTCCTGCAGCAGCAGTGCCCCTGCATGGTCAGAAAATGAACAAGAAATCACCATTAGAGCTGAAATCACCACAGTCAGCATCAACACAAAAGCATAACTCTTACCTCAAGGGGGAAAGATGTTTCTTTTGGAGCCAAATATGAGAGAGCATGGCCTGGGAACACAGATTCAGGTTACCTTAAATTCCATGTTCCAGCGTGGTAACAGTTACATTACGTTTTTATAGTGACAGAACAAAGAACAAAGAAAAGTCACAAATCAAGACGCTTTTCAAACACATTGGTGGAGACATTCAGTAGGCAGGTGGTGGCAAAGCGGAGGGAGGGGAGTTCTGCTATGACATTCTTAGCTTTTTGATTGGTGAGACCAGGGGATCTGCTAAGTTAATAGATTTCATTAGTCACAAGAATGTTAATTCAGAAACAGAGGTAGGCAAGGTGTGGCTATTTATGGGGTTAAAGATGTCCCCAGATGATTTGTGAACAGGCTCTGGATTCACAACATTCTAGACTCTCCACAATCTCCAGAGTGCTAATTAGTTGGTCAGCCTTTCAGGAAATTCAGTCCAAGATGGAGGAGTTCTTTCTGGGAACTTTCACATCCTGTAGTCCTACCATGGAGAAGTAGTGCACCTCTCACAGATTTTCAAGGGGGGGTTCCCTCATGCTTGAGTCTCCCTGAGGGAGCCCTTGAGCTTCTTTCTACACAGCTGCTTTTCCAGCTTTCTCTACAAGACTTGTTCCTTTTATCCTGCCTTGGGGACAGAGGCCTTTGTTCCCCATTCGGCGGGATGGGGCAAGACTTGCTTACATTAAACCTGGTTAGGCAGATTCTGCCCAACACCTTCTTGGGGTTGGATGCTTCTTGAGTTAGCTCTAGAGACTGAGTTCAAGACTTTCAGACAAGCTGAGTGGAATGTGGTTTCTCAGTTGTCTCCAACTCAAAGTAATTCTCATAGGAAAGTGGCATATTTTGGGAAATTCTGATCTCCACCAGGAGACAACAGGGAAGGGGCATTGTCCTTAGGGACATTTTGTAGATGAAATGATGATAGGATCCTGTGGTCAGGAAGAACTCTCCTCTGCTTGACTAATTTTTTCTCTTCTACACAGTGGCTGACAAAGCCCCCATCCACTTTCTGCAAAACTCACAGGAGCCTGTTACATACGATGGCCTGCTATTGTAGGACCTGGCGGAGGGATAGGGAGTCTTTCATACTGAGTGGAAGCTTAGGAAACTGCCTGGGAAAGAGAGGTGAATGTCCAGAGTGCTTGGGAGACCCTGGCAGCTCCGGGCTGGAGGCAGTGTTGTGCGGGTGCGGGTGCACACTGGAACTCCTCGGAAACATTAGTGGTTTCCTTATATTCATTCATCAGAATGAGGTTTAGCTAGGAAGTTTGAAGTTAAAAGGCTGGTCCTGGGAGGCTGGAGAACATAGATTCACTAGCAATGGAGCATATTGAAATATTTGGAAAATGCCAAGCAGAGTTCTCGGTACAGAGTAAGTGACCCATGAATCACAGCTATTGCATTTTTATTCCAGTCACTATTAGGACTGCCACAGTGTCCAAAAATGAGACCAAAGTGTGTCAGTTATTTCAAAATCTTTAAAAGTTTTCTCATGTGGCAAGTAGAATAATCCACAGATTTGCATGGAAATAGACGGATGAAAATTCTGCTAAATTAAAGACGTGCTGCCATTTTTTCCCTTTCTTTTTTAATGAGTGCATTAAGCTACCTCTTACAGAATTGGCTTTAAATAAGGAAACTCCTGTTCAGGATTCGCAGGAATGAGTCACACCGGGCATTTTGCTGTTAGACAAGACAAAGGTGTGTTTCTTGCCTGCATTAGGCAGAGTCCACGTGTGGAAGGGATGGGCAGGGAGAGTGTGCCTACGACTCTTCTCACAGTCAGAGGCACCTGTGTGGACAGCCCTGGCCTGTAGGATCCAGTGAAGTCAGTCTCAAGTTCAGACCCTTTGCAGGCTTTGCATGGGTGAGGGGGCCAGTTAGCTGTTTGGGGCTTTATTTTTAGTGGGTCTCTAGCTGGACCACCTGCTTCTACCTCTCTTCTGTGTGCAGAATATCTTTTTTCCACTCATTCTCTTCCTGAAACAGTCCATTCTTCCACCAAGAGGTAGAGTTTCAAAGCTCCCCTTGTACCCCAAATAGGCCATTGCAATTGCCTCCGCTGAGGATTTGTCTCAGTGTTGCAGAATTACCTCTGATGTCATAAAGGCTCTCTGGCTGCCAGGATACAAGGCATGGAAGACTTTAAACACAATGTTAAATCCTGGCTGCCCTGATATCCTCATTTTGAGACCCCATCTGGAGAGGTGAGGAAGAATAACAGAGCTGACCAATGGGCATCAGTACTTCTAACTCTCAACTATCCAAGCACTCCTAGCTCAACTGGCAACATATATGTGAATCTTGAGAAGAGTCTAGACCCAGCTTCTGTCAGTTCAAGAGTAACCTTTCTACCCAGATACCTAGTTAAACCCAAGGGACAGGACAGAAAATAATAAAGTAATATTTTTTAAAAGACTTAGATTTGGGATAATTTGTTCTTTTATAAAAATATCTTATTTTTATTTTATGTGTATGAGTGTATTGCCTGCAAGTGTGTAAGTGCACCTGTGCTGTGTAGCACTGATGGAGGTCAGAAGAAGTCATCAGATTCCCTAGAACTGGGGCTACAGATGATTGTTAACCACCATGTAGGTGATGGGAATAGAACCCGAGTCCTCTGCAAGAGCAATCAGTACTCTTAACCACTGAACCATCTCTCCAGCCCCAGTAATTTTTTTCTTTAAAAAGGCTCTTATTTATTTCTTAACTTTATATGTTCGATTTCATTCTGCAGAGGTTTACCTTTGGGATGACTACAACTGATCAAAATATAAACAGTCGGGGCTAGAGAGGTGGATCAACAGTTACGAGCACTGGGTGTTGTTGCAGAAGACCCAGGTTCAAATCCCAACACCAACATGGGGCTAACAACTGTCCGTAACTCCAATTCCAGGGGATCTGACATCCTTTTCTGTCCTCTGTTGGCACTGCATGACACAGATGCACCTACATACATGCAGGCAGTACACACGTACACATAAAATATAAAAATAATAAAATATTTTAAAATGTCTAAACAGCCTCTGTGACTAGCGTATACAAAGTAGAAAGGCAAACGTAGAAGCCAGTGCAGATGGTTATCACCCCCAGACTGAACTTTCCTAGCCTCTGATTAGACCTCTTTTCCATTCTTGCTGCCTATCAGGCACGTAGTGTTTGTGGAATTCATGAATTCATGGAAGCCGCTTTCTAATTATTCGTCTAGTATTTTCTCTTTCCAATGGTTTGCGAATCACCCCCTCTTCTTGAGAAATGCCGGTCTCATAGAACGGCAGAGCTGGAAGATACTCTAAAGACTTCCAGTCCTTGAAAACCAAGGAACTTGGCATTGTGGGCATAATTTCTGCCCTCTACGCCTCTCTACTAGTGTATCAAGATAAAACCTTCATTGACGCAGCATCACCATTCACTACTGCCCCGTGCTTGGCTGTTTTTCAGTGAAACCCTTTGAAAGAGGAGTCACATAAACCTTGCTTCCTCTCCCTTCCTTACCCTGGTGCCACTCAGGTCTGGCTTGTCACAGTGCATACTTCACACAGCCCTCCCTCTGAGCATTATTTGCTGAGCCCTAATGATATCACAATGGGCATCTGCTCTTCGTGCTCCTGCCTCAAAGGACAGGAAGCACTTTGCCTGTGGAGGGCAGAGGAACAAACTTCCAGGTAAGTTATTAGGAGAGATTCCTGTGTTGACGCATAGACGTGAGCCAATCAAGAGGATTGCTTTTTATTCCTGAAAGGATTGTGAACGAAACCTTCAGTACATTCTTTTCTACCCTCAGTGTTTGTTATATCCGAATGTTTGAGTCGATTCAAAATGTATATGTTGGCATATAGGATATGGTGCAGTATTATTGGGAAGGGGGACTTTGGGGGAAAAGATCTGACCCTCATGAGTAGAATTAGTTCTCTGTGAATGAGGCTCAGTTGTTCTTTCCGCTGTGTTGAGGATAAGAGAAGCCACCATTGACAAAGACTGGCCATCACTAGGCATCAAATCTGTCAGTGACTTGATCTTAGATTTTCCGGCCATCGGAACTGTGTGCAGTCGATTTCTGTTGTTCTAAGTGATTCCCTCATATGTATTTTGAAGTTACAGCCTGATGGGAGGAGCCATTATCACTATCTCCATCATCATCGATATAAAAGTTCTGTCAATGAGGCTAGGAAAATAAAGCCCTTATGGTTATGCTGAACTAACTGACTTATTTGCACATTTCACTAAGAATTGTTCTCTTTTAGGTCAAGTTCACTAAATATAAATAGAATGGCACTTAATGGAAGATTGAAGTAATGATTGAAATGTTCAGAACTGGAGACATTTTTATGCCCGAGTTCATGCTAGACCAGGAGAAAATGTCAGAAGTATGCCTGACATGTACCGAGAGCCCCATGGAACTGGTGTATAGGAAAATGTGAAGGAGATGTGGGTTAGTGAAGGTCACAGGCAGGCTGAGGAGAGGCCGGGGACACATGGTGTATATGCCTACAGAGGTACCAAGGAGAACAGGGGTATGAGTCAGACCAGATCTCTTAACGTCCAGGAGGTGGCACTAGGGTCTAAATATGGAAGAAATCATCAATAATCCAGTTTTACTTTGAAATCAATTTGATATGATGGCTCTCAAAGAGAAGACACTGATTTTTGCATACAAGAATAGGTAGACAGGAAAGCCCTCTTCAAGCCTTCCACTGGGATTAAGAAACATCGGTGTCAGCACTGTGGTCTGGGGGATGGTATGGTGACCGCTATGTAGTTAAAACTGAAGGTGTGTTGACTTTGGTATAATTTCAGAGCTGCCTTTTAAATTGCCGAAATGATTTCCAAGTGCTGACTTCCATACTTTCATAATCTTTAGGCTGAGGACGGAAAATGGGTTTACAGTGTGTTGGAAAGGTGAAACAACACCAAAAATCACTATATCCAAGGAGACTGTTGTGGTTAGTCACCATGCTGCTGACCATTTCTAGGGTGGTGTTGGGAAAGGAGAGAGAGCGACCTTGTAGTATAGGAACAGGCTTATGAATGGAAAGGTTTTCCTCAGGGCAAAGGAGTACTATATCCTGTTTTCCAGTCGGCCTCATTCCATAGCAACTATCAGTAACAAAACCTTACATTCTAGAATGTACCTCTCTTTGGATGATGCATCATTTGTCAAGCTTACTTAGGGAGCAGCAGCCTTTAGATGCTCAATCTAGCATGTTCCACCCTGCCAAGCCCTTTCCCTCTGATGGAAAGGACACCTGAGAACGTTTCATGTATGACTCCAGCTCATACATACTCTCTACTTCCCAGATCTGTGAGTCTCGCACGTGTACATGGGTCACATACACAAAAGGAGTCCTGTTATATTCCTGTAGCTATGCATTTCATTCTGCAAATATTCCTTTTTCAGCAAGAAAAACTGTAAAATAAGTGCTGAAAATGGATCTAGGCTCATTCACTTCTGTACAGCCTACCTCACCTTTTTTTAAATTGAGGATTTCACATGTGAGTACACTGTAGTTCCCGACCCCTCCCACGTGTCCTCAATCACCTCCTCTAAAATTCATGACCTTTTCTTCTATATTTGTTATATATACACAGATGCATGTCTATACGAATATATATACACATACATATGAATCTACATATATACACACATACATATATACATTTATCTGTATACACACACAACTAATGAATCCAATTAGTGCTGCCCTTAGTTGCATGTGTTTATGGCTGGACACTTAGGACCTGACCTGCCTTACCTTGATTGAAGAAAGTACCCATGTCACAGGATTGTATATGAGCTAAGGCTCCATTTTTAAGATTCTGGAATACATAGTTCAAGAAAATTCTGTTAAAAGGGAGATAGGTGAAGGTCAATATTATAAACAATACAAAACTGTTGTTATAATAATATTTAATAAATGAAATCTAATGGGTAATTATGTTTACAGTTCTAGTTCTTTTTTAAAACCATCTTTCTCTCACAACAAAAATGGTCAGTTTCCTTACTAACTCTTAAATTATAGATCCAGAGAGGCACAAGTTGTCTTCATTTAGTTTTAATTTCAATGTTTTCTGAGACCGTTTGCCTTTGATTAAGGAAACTAGTATTTTGTATGATTTTAAGGACTGAGAAGTTTCCTTAACCTCTTCACAGTTTAGTCTGAAACTCTTAGCCACAGTCTCAAACCCAAACCCTTTACAGAGCAGGTATTGTCAGCCACGGACTCTCCTTATGTCCTCCCCTGAGAAGTAGAGGGAAGTGGCGATACTACCACCACCAGTGAACAGAAGAGGTGCCTGTGCTTTAGGAAGGTGCTTTCGAGCAGTCACTCAACTGAGTGGCAATGACCAGGAAGAATGGGAGTTATAAAAGGTCAAGTCATTTGCAAAAGATCTCTCCAATCACAAGTGCCAAAGAAAAGACCTTGAACCTAGGCTTATCCAACTCCACAGCTCTTTAAACTACTTGGCAAACTTCCTTTTGTCTCTATCCCCTAAAGACCACAGCCTACTTCAAAGACTGATTTCTTTGATGTCTGTATTTCAAGCAACATCTACCCTTGACACCTCAACTGGAACACTGCTTATCTGTGTAGGGTAACCACTGGTCGATGACCAGAGAGGTCTGGGTCTCTGAATTTCTTTCCTAGTTCATACCCTCTCCTCCCTCAGCCTGTTTCTCTTTCCTTCTTTCTGCCTTAGTTCCTTCAAAATGCTATAACGAACTACGACAAACTGAGCAGCGTGTGTGTGTGTGTGTGTGTGTGTGTGTGTGTGTGTGTGTACAGAGAGAGAGCAAGAGTGAGACCGAGAGAGCAAGAGAGCGTGAGAGAGAAACCTTCATTTTTCATAGTTATAAAGTTTGAAAATTCCATCATCATGGTTTGGACAGATTCAACATCTGAGCGAAACACAACTTAATAGTTTGAAGATGGTGACTTCTTTCTGATACATCAGAAGGAACAAATCAACACCTTTGGCTTATTTTAGAACATCTTGACATAAGATTTTTGTTTTGTTTTGTTTTTGTTTTTGTTTTTGTTTTGTTGTTTGTTTGTGTTTTTTTGAGACATGTTCTCAACCATGTAGCCTAGACTTGTTTGGAGCTAACTATGTAGCCCAGCTTGGCTTCAAACTCACAATCCTGCCCGTTCCTCCTAAGTACTTGTATTACAGTTATGTGCCACCATGCTTGGTTAAGTGCTTCTTTGTCTGTGACAGGAAGCAGCTTGGGTCTGTGATCATGTGTCCACAGACATAGCATTTCCAGTCATACCCTGGAGTGTTTGTGTGTTCAGACTAAGAATGTAAGCTTTCTTTCTAGCTGAATCGTTCCCACTGTGCCAGAAGACTGCTGCCACTGATGCGCGCTGAAGAAGTCACTCTTAAACACAGCCACTACCTCCTTCCACCTCAAGAGCTCATTTTTCACCATGAGGCTACTGTTCCTTCTTGTTGTCCTTCTTATATGTCTGACTCAGACAACATCAGGTGAGCTGTGAACCCCACCTGGAAGGATCATGTGGTAGATGAGCTTGGAGCCTGGGGTGGACCAAACAGGCTCACAATTCAGTCACGTGCTGAAGTGTGTAGGAATAGAACAGTATTGTGGCACAGCCACAAGACATACGATGTGTGTGATGGTGGTTAAAGGTGATTGTCAACGTCAAAGAATCAAGAATCTGGCTATGTCTGCTGGGGATTATCTTTATTATGTTTGTTGTTATGGGAAGACCTGTCCTCTGTGGGTGCCACCATTCCCTGGGAAGTGGATCCCGGACTGTGTAGGAAAGTGGGCTGAGCACTAGTATGCCTGTACCCACCCCTCTCTGCTTCCCAGTGGCAAGATGTGGCCCACCATGAAGGTCCTGTTACTGTGACTTCCCCGCCATGATGGACTGTATTTTGAACTTTGAACTGAAATGAGTCTTTTTCCTTTAAGCTGCTTTTCTGAGCATTTTCTTTTTTATCATTTCAACAAGTAACTAAGGCAGCGTATAAAAGTTGATAAATAAGAAAAGAGAAGCTTAATGAAATCTAAAGGACTTCCCGAGGTTATCCTTGAGTGATGGTGTGAAAGGTCACACACATAACCAATAACTGTGCTAAAGAATGTTTCTGTGGGATTTTCAGGTTATGAACCATTTCCAGATGAATGAAATTATCAGCACCAACACCCGTAGTGATAATGGCAAATGATCTTGAGCACTTTCTCTTCACCAAGCATCACTTTGTTTTTTTAAAAAAAACTATTTATTTTTACTGTTTTTTTAAAAATTATGTGTATATATGTGTATCTGCGTGTGGGTATATACACATGAATGTAGATGGCCATGGAAGCAGGCATTTGTGAGCCATTTGACACGGGTGCTGGGGACTGAACTCAAGTCTTCTGCAAAAGCAGTATGTAGTCTTAACTGCTAAGCCATCTCTCCAGCCCCCAAATACCCTTTCTGTTTATTTGTTTAGCTTTTGAGACAAAGTCTGACTGTGTTGTCCTGGCTGGCCTGAAACTTACTATGTGTCTACACTGGCCTCAAACTCACAGAGATCTACCTGCCTCTGCCTCCTGAGTGCTGGGATTAAAAGCTGTGTGCCACCACACATGGATATAACACAGACTTCTAATGCATCATATTAAGTTTACTCTTTATAACAATAGTTGCAGGATGGGTGCTTTACAGATAAGATGTAGTAATGACATAAGCTGCTCCAAGCTACATAGATTGTACATAATGAATTTCACACTTAAAAATAGCTCAGTTCCGAAGATAATACTATTAAATGGCCAAATCCTTAAAATGAATTGATTTATTAGGCTATAGATAAACAAGGACTGGTTCTTGGGGTAAATATGACATACGCAGTATTTATGGCATGCTTATTCTAAATGATTTATCCGAAAGATTTATCTGAAAGACTTATCAGATGTAACGGGACGGTCTCATATTTTACCTTATGATCTTGTATAGAGCAAACAACATCCCATTTTGGTATCTTAAGAGAACAAAGAGCTTAATTCTTGATAAGGTGAATATCTCTTCAGGTTGTGGAGCTCTCTGCTCACTACAACTGATCAGCTCAAGCTGAAAGAACAGCCTCCACCATGGATGTTTCTAGCCACTGCAAAGGGGAGAGCTGCCAAGGAGTCTTGCACTGGCAACTAACCAGCCCTAAAAAAACATCACTTCTATTCAAAATTTCCTAGCCCAGTCAGTCTCAAGGGTGTATGTAATGAATCAAACAAGACAGCTTATTCTCTAA
>NW_008327258.1:75287-81840 GCF_000622305.1 Nannospalax galili
AGATTTTTCTCTCTTAGCAGCTTGCATGGTATCCTCTAGAACTATGAGCGATAAACTTTAGGTAGAAGGCTTCCAGGTCAGTTCCTGCTTCATTGCCCCAAGTCCTGCATCTAAAGTATGTCCTGTCTTAAGCTAATAGGGTCTTATCTCCCAGTTTGGGGAGATAACCAAGAACTCTGCAATAGCCTGTGTTATTTTGGGAGTCTCTTGGACTACTCTGACCAACCACCCCAAGGGAGGTCTTTCCTGTCTGGCGCTGTGTTCTTGCAGAGTGTGTGTCTCTGGATAAGATTGTGTATTAAACCTCACCCACCCACAGCTCAGGGACCATTGTGGAAGAGGGAGTGGAGCCAGGGCTGGTTGATGAACACGGGGCAGTAGAGGCTTCCAGGCCACTGGAAGCTTACATGTGAATTTTCAGCAATGGTGGCATCAGGCACAGGACCCATGCCAACTCATTCAGACAAGGGCCCAGAATGGAGCAAGGGAAATGGGCAGCAGGCCGGCCCTGGTCTGGGTACTGGTAGAGACAACTTAATGGTAATGATAGATAATAGACTATAACTAGCTAGCTGGTAAACTAGCTAGCTTGGTAGATTATATGGGGACAGGTAAATAGACCATAGATAGATGACAGATGATAGATATATAGGTAGATGATACATCTATTGATATGGATATGGAGGTGGATAAAGGTTTGATATATGATATACCTGTATATTTATATTTACCTTCTTCTTAAAATGCCTGTGTGCCCACAGTTCTGTTGTGGCAGTAATCGGAATCAGAGTCCCTAATTCCCAATTGAATGTGCTTTCTGTCACAACACAGCACACTTAGAAACCTTAGGCTTTGAGAGAACCCCTTCACATCACATTCAGTATTTCCTCACGGTTGTCTTTCATTCTTCTCTGTTTTTTCTTTGTTTGTTTGTTTGTTTTTTAGAGTCAGGGTCTCCCTGTGTAACCACAGGTGGCTTAGAACTCTCTATGTAGACTACCCCAGGCTGGCCTGGATCTCGAAGAGACCCACCTACCTCTGCCTCCTGAGTGCTGGGATTAGAGGCATGTGCACGGCCTCAACGGTCAGCACACCACTTCAGTTCCCCAGCCGCTGCCGCATTGCATAACGTTTAATGTTTGCTGCACACTTGTAACGTTTTTCACTGTAAAAGAGGAAGGCGCTTCAGGGAAGTTTTAAGACTAACACAAGAAAGGAAGTTCATTGCAGTCACTTTCCTGGAACACAGTCACACATGGTGCTTTTTCAGACCCAAAGTCTCTTCACTTGACTTTTTGTTTGTTTTTGCTGTTGTTATTCTGAGACCGCTGTAGCTCCAGCTGTTCTGGAACTCAGTGTAGATGAGGCCGGCCTCCATCTCATAAGGATCCACCTGCCTCTGCCTCCCTAGTGCTGGGATTAAAAGCGTGCACCATTGTGCTTTGCTAAGTCTTTTCATTTGAAAAGGAAAGAACTATGCCACAGGTACCACAGGCTTTCTCTGTTAAGGACCAGGAAATAGAGACTTCTGGCTCTGAGGGCCACATGGCCTCTGCCCTCACAGGTCAGCTCTGCCTTTATCATGAAAACAGAGTATGTGAATGAGCAAGGGTGGCTGTCTTCCCATAGAACTAATGGACGTTGAAATTTGAACTTTATATATCAACAAATCTTCTTGATTTTTTTTCATACTCTGCCAATGCGAAAGCATTCCCCAGTTTCCAGGTTATACCTGAACTAACAGACTATATATGTAATATATATATGTAATTTATTTTTGTTATATGTGCATGAGTATATTGCCTGCATATGTAAAGTGCATCTGTGCTATGCACTGCCTGTGAAGGTCAGAAGAGAGCATCAGATCTCCTGGAACTGGAGTTACAGTTGTGAGCCACCATGTGGGTATTGGAAACCAAACCTGGGTCCTCTGCAAGAGCAGACAGTGCTCTTATCCACTGAGCCAACTTGCTAGTCCCAAGTTAGAGTTGATCCTGTCACTATGTTTTGTCTATTGTTGCTAGACATGATAAATTCTAGTATTCGTGGTTTAATGATATTTCACTTATTTCTTTTCTCTTTTCTTCCCCTTCCCTTACAGGGCATAAAAGAAATAGTAAATCCTTTCAGTGCAAGAAAATGGGTGGCGCTTGCAAGAGCCAGAAGACCCACGGGTGCTCCATCCTGCCTGTAGAATGCAGAAGTCGGTTCAAACACTGCTGCCGACTGTAGCTGCAGCTCTAAAATAAGCAGCGCAGAGTGAGAGACACGCCTGCCCTTCTGTGTAATAAAGGCCTCGCCTTGAGCATCTGCTTTTTTTATGGAAGGTGCAAAATTTAGAGGAAAAGCCAGTGAGCTAGACCAGGGAGGCTGTGCTGCCAGTGGCTGGCTCAAGGTTGGTCTTTCTAGGTTCTTAGCCTCTTATTCAAGGAACTGAAGAAGCCCACACAGATTTACAGACCTATCAAGGAAACTTATTTAAAGCAGAACAGTAGCAAAGATCAGAACACACTGCAAGGGAGCACTGGGCCTAAGAGTGAAGATACTCAGAGGCACCGGGTTCCTGCCCACTGTCTCTTTTTGTGGAGTCTAAAGGAAGAAAGGGTGTATTCCGAGTGATTCTCTATTTTGATTGATAGATTAGGTCATATTTTCATTTTCTACTGTGTATATGTCCATTCCCATAATGCATCTGACTGTAATACTATGCAAGCCCAATCATGCATTGACATAAGATGGTGAATAGTGAGAGGTTTCTCCGTAAAAGTTCACTTGGAGGACACAGTTTGTTTTACTATGCAGTATACCCAAAACTGGTTCAGGCCTGATTGGCATTTCCCTTCTTAGTGCCTGGATGCATCTGGGAGTACATTTGGACAAATACTGTATAAGTTTGACTATTTTAGGGAAAGAGAAACTTATCCCATTATTTACAAAGTGGTTTGTATATAGCTTAATGCAGATGCGGGTTCTCAGGCAGCTAGGTAAATTTTTTGGAGAGGGGTGTGTGTGCACAGTACATGCAGGTAAAGAAACGAGACTTCCAAGCACAGTATTAAAAGTTTAGGGGTGGGTAACCCAATCCAAGTAGAGTCCCGAGTTACTAAACTATTTTCTGTGCTTGCCTGGATCAAATTTAGGTTCTCTATTTGATTATACACTAGCTACATAATCGACTTTTTCTTTTAGTTTAGTTTTATTTCGAAGGCAGAGTCTTGCCTCATATCCAAGGGGGACCTTGAACTCCTGATCTTCCTGCTTCTTACATCCTGAGTGTTTCAGTTATAGGGGTGAGTACTATACCTAGTTTATATGGTGCTGGGGAGCTGAGTCCAGGGCTTCACGGAAGTTAAGTAAGCAGTCTATTCGGTGAGCTACATCCCCATCCCCCAAATCTCAGTTTCTAAGCCTGTAATGACTGAATTGAACATTTTACAAGATACCTATAAACTGCAACGTGACTATAAATGCTAGATTTTAGAAACCCACAGATTTAGAACTCTGAGATTACCAAAATGAACCCACTGATTTATGGAGGACTACGGTGGAGGAGAGAGAGAGAAAGAGAGAGAGAGAGAGAGAGAGAGAGAGAGAGAATTGATTTATGGAGGACTAAGGTGGAGGAGAGAGAGAGAAAGAGAGAGAGAGACAGAGAGAGAGAGAGAGAGAAGAGAGAAAGAGAGAGATTATTTTACTGTCTCCAAAGATGCCTTCACAAACAGATTTCTTTAAACTCATGGAAACCTCAGTACAGCTAAAGTTTGGCTTTTCCAGAGCACATCAATGGAAAAGGTAAGGTTTCAGGGGAGAAATGCTGACCCGAGGATCCTGATCTGAGGATGGAGGCTGCTGTCTTTACAATACTGATATAATTAGCATGTGCTTTTGGTCAGATATGCTGAGAAAGGCTTTCCATGTTCTAATCATGAAAATATCAGAAAAATACAAATTGAGGAATATTCTCCAAAGTGCCTTCATGATATGTCTTCCAATCGTCAGGTAATTAGATAACAAATATAAAAGTTTATGTTAGATACTCAGAAAACCTGATGCCTCAATGCAGTATGTCATCCTGGATGAGTGTTTAAAGTGGAAGAATCCAAATTAAAAGTCCAAATAGAGAACGGAGTTTAGTTTATAATAATGCACCAAGATTAGTTATTAGCTATGAAACAAGGAAATACTGGGGGCAGATGGGACTTTTATACTATCATAACTTTTCTGTATACTGACAACTATTTAGACTTAAATCCAAGTTTATTTAAATATTCAAAGAGTGAATGTATGTGTGGGTGTGGATGCGCACAAGAAAGAGACCCAACTCAAGTGCTCGTAAAAGTGAAAATTGCTCAAGGGACTGGGGTGATGGCTCAGCAGTTAAAGTGCTTTCTGAGAAAGTGTATGGATTGGCGTTTAGCTTCACACATGTAAAAACTGGGCAGGTGTGCTGGCCACCTGAAATTCCAGCACGTGGAAGGCAGAGACAGGCTATTCCCAGAGCAAGTCGAATGACCACACTAACCAAAACAGGGAGTTTGAGTCTACTTCAAATAAGGTAGAGAGCAATGAAGACACCTAGTCAGCCTCTGGCCTCTACGTGTAAACACACACACACACGCATGCACGCACATGTGCTTGCACATCCAAAGGCATGTGAACACACCTACACATATACATACCCTATACATGTACAGAGCAAGTAAATTAATGTGCAAAATGAGTAAGAAAACGAAAGCTGATCAAAAAAACCCTAAGAAATCAAGCCCATGTATACCCAGACCCCAGCCGGTCTGAGAGATTTCGATCACTGTATCTGAAGACGTAGTTAGGATGGTTTTTAACGCCATTTGAATTTATGTTGCTGCTAGGATAGGCAGAGGGGGGAGTTTACCAGAATGGCTACAAATGAAGCCTCCACAGGCTGCACTGAACCCCACTGGCTGATGTTCAACTTCCTCTTTCTTTGATACCCCTGGCATCTCTATCTTGCGCCCTCTCCATCTGTAATGCCCTGATATGTCTGCTCAATGCTTAACTGGTGTCCACACTTTGAATGTTGGTGCATGAGGGTTCCAACTTCCTCAGGCTCTCCTCTCCTGCTTTAGTGCTCTCATGGGTGAATATGGCTTAAATAGGGGGGCTGGAGAGATGGCTCAGTGATTAAGAGCATTGGCTGTTCTTGCAAAGGATCCAGGTTTGAGTCCCAGCTCCCACATGATGAGTAACAACCATCTATAATTCCAGTTACAGGGGCTCCAACACCCCCTTCTGACCTCCACAGGCATTATATGCCACACAGGATGAATCTGTCTCCCAAATCACCATCTCCAACCTAGGTAACTCTCCAAAAGTACCTCGTATGTTCACTTCTTGAGTATATCTTATTTTTCCTTTCTTAAGGCAGCATCTCATGCAGCCTTGGCTGATTTCAAACTTAGCATGTAGCCGAGAAAGATCTTGAACCTCCTGATCCTTCTGCTTCCACCTCCCAAGTGCTGGAATTGTGATCATGCACCACCAAGCCTGGATCTTTTAGATACTAAGATCTACTACACTGTCTTAGTTCATTCCCCAAGACCCCAAACATTTCCAACTTATTTGTTGCAAAATATACTGACTGGCCTCTGTGTCTATAGCCTCTGCCTTCCAGTCCTCCTCCACATTCCAACTAAAAACTCCTTCAATGTTCTTTTACAATTGAGAAGATAAAATGAAACCCATTTAGTTTGGATTCTAAAGCCCCCCCAGATGTTGGGCATTCCTTTCTGTGTTTCATCTCTTGTCATGTTTTGGTTTCCATGTTCCCTTTTGATGGCAAGTGTACTTTGGCATGAAATCCATACATGTTTCTTTTACACCAGAAAACATTTAGACCATTTCTACTTTGCCTCCACAATCCTTACTCAATTTTTAAGACTCTGCTCAGACATGGCCATATCAAGTACATAACTTTGATCTATTTAACTCAGTTAAAATTTCTATGCCTTTGAGTTTTTTTTATTAAAGTTTTCTGATACACAGTAAGCACTCAATAGTTGTTTAAAAATAGCAAACCAATCAATGAAGAGAATGGTATTGTGAGGTCTCCACATTCTGATATAATTCAGGACAGAGGGAACGTGAATCCCTTGGGTCAATGTTCGCACACAGCAGTTCCTGCTGGGCATAGCCCCGGCCTGCAAATACAACTCCTTTTTCTCCTCAGAGACACACTTGTACTCAACTCACAGTAATGGTAGTCGTAACCTCTAGAAAGAACAAGACCTCTTTGTTCTAGAAAGACAGTCTCAAGGTCCCTATGCAGGGACTGACATCATCCAGCAGGACCAGAAACCACATGGTATCGCTGTTGATGGTGTGCCTTTTGCATTAACTCTTTCCAGTTTGTCCTTCCTGTTTACAGCATTCGGGATCTGGCTATAAATGAATTTTCTGTGCTGTAATTTGAAAGATAAAATAAAAATCTTCAAATATTCCTTTAGGGCTAATATATCAAGGAGCTGGTACATATACCACCAGAGTTCTGGTATGGAACTATTCAATAATGCAATTG
>NW_008327258.1:82079-85374 GCF_000622305.1 Nannospalax galili
TATATAATCTTTAAAAAAAACGAGATTGTAGATCTAAATTTCTAGTCTCATGGGTAAAGGATGCAGAATGAGAGGCACCAGCTGAAGTGAGTGATTTCTTTTTTTCTTATATTTTATTATTTTTATTTTATGTGTATAAGTGTATTGCCTGTATGTGTGTAAGTGCACCCATGTTGTGCAATGCCCACAGTGGTTAAAAGAGGGCATTGGATCCCTTGGAACTGGAGTTAGGACGGCTGTTAGCTACCATGTAGGTGCTGGGAATCAAACCTGGGTCCTCTGCAAGAGCTCTTAACCACTGAGCCAACTCCAGCCCAAAGTGGATAATCAAATTGCACCTTAACCCATGCCAGGCCTGAACTGGCTTCTTTCTTGCCTCTCATTAGGAGGAAAGGGAAAGCCCAAGCTCATGCTGAGTATAGGGGCTACTGTGGTCTCTCTGGTCTAGTATTTCCATAATGGGTCATCAGCAGAAGACCAAAACCCCAAACTCTAGGCTTCAGAGGTCCTCAGAGGAAGCTTTCATCAGTCTCAGAGTAGCTATCTGACTCATGCACATCGTGTGTGACAATCAACACCAGGGCTGGAGTCAAGCTCCCACGCAGCTCACTTCATCCTAACCCAACCCCATCCATTTCCACTGACTCATCCAGCCCCATTCTATCCATGTGCTACAGAAATGATTAGGACTGTCTGTAACATAGGCACTTCACAGATTTGCCTGTCATGGGACCCTTTGTCCTTATCTTCACTGCAATGCAACGCAAGAACTCTGGCATCTCTCAGCTCCCATGAGCACAGCTCACATCTACCTAAGCGCTGTAAGCAGTAGTCTTACCATGACACCTGCTAGGAGCTCTCCCTATCCCCCCTTAAAGAGTCCCTCATAGCTTATCATAGCCTAGTCATCCACTTGATTGAAAAGTATCTCAGTGATGAAACCGATTCGGGTCACTGTTCTGAGTGAGTCAATAAAATTATTCCTTCTGCACAGTGAGTTATTGTTGATACACTGTTCCTAAATAAAAGGACAGGGGGACCTTGGATGAGAGAGAGGACAGCTCTATGCTCTTCCCAACTCTTGAGCTTAGTGTCTATTGGTCTTGTAAATGGGTACCCTAAAAGGGACAAGAACCCTGAACAGGAGGATATAGAAAAGAAATACATGATTGTATAAGTTTATACACAGGCATAGTACTGGAGGAAAGAGTGGAGCAGGGAGACAAAGGTGGGCAACGGACGCCCAGCTTTCTGCAGGATGGTCACCTCTATGTTCTCAGTGACCTGCCAAACCACAGAGTCAACCGTCTCTGAAGCCCTAAAACCTTCACATGACCCACAGCCCTGCTCCGGGGTGCATGGGATGAACACCAGGCAGAAAGTCAAACCACAGCCCTGCTCCAGGGTGCAAGGGTGAACACCAGGTAGAAAGTCAAATCCCAGTCTCCCCACTCGGCCCAAATTTGGCAATTTTTCTCAAGATACAAAGCATCATATTTATCCAAGCTTTCTCCAAAATGTCATGCCTCCAAATGTGGAGGCCTCCTTCTGAAAAGTTGAAAGTGTCAACTTCATGATTTTTCATCCAGGCATTAAACATGATGACTTTAGTCCAAGGCAAATAGTAAAGATTGTTGTAGGCTCGAATCCATATCAGTACATGGGCCATAAGAAGATCGGTGGATTGGGTGGGAAAGACCAGGGGCTTTGGAAATATCCTTCTTGAATTTCAGCACTTCTTCACAGTCCTTTAAGTGAGCATAGAGGGAGATTTGAGACACTGTCTAACATCTTTCTGCCCTATGCTGGTTCTTGATAGCTATCAAGAGTGGAACTCATTGGAGAAAGGTAATGAGACTCAGGTATAGAGGAAGGATGAGGAACAGGACTTACCTGCCATGACTTGTGAGATGAAGAGGATCACTAAGATCAGAACGTAAAATAATTCCATGGCATCAAATTCCATGGAAACACTTTGAAATTCCTGGAAGAGAAGAAGAAAATGGCAAATAATGTTGAATAAAACATAACTCCCTCTTTTCTGGGTTTCATCAGTGTGACTTAAAATGGAAAAGACTGCCTAATTGTGATCACATTTCCATCATGGATGTTCACGAACTGAACAAGAACAACACCTACAATTTGATGCAGAGCTGAGGGCTTTGCTTTGTTAGCACCTAATGGATCAAGAACTTGGAAAGAACAGAGATGAGAGGAAAAATAAAAATGAAAAAAGCCCCGATAATTTATCCTATTAAAAGTCTAGATAGTTTATGATACGGCTTTATTTTATTTACTCTCCAATAACTAGTACAGTCTTCTTCAGCACAAAATCTTTTATTTTTGCAGGGTATTGCCTCCTGCCTTAATAGAATAGAAACCATCACCTACCTCTCAAGATCTTTCCTGTGGGATCTCTTCTCCTTCAGGAGATGGTTGTTCAAGTCTCCAGAAATATATGGCATCCACGCCACACCCAACCACAGCTGATTCTCTTTCCCTGTTCTTGATGAGGACTGGTCCCTCCCACCCTCACCAATGACATCTGTCAGGTGTTTCTGGGATGACCCTGCTGATTCGAGTCCCTCTCCAGATGATGATGGCATCCCATGACTGACAGAACCTTATGTTCCGGGCTCTTGCATTGCTCAACATAACCCAGACCCCGGGTAGGTGAAAGCTGAGGGGCTTTCCTCAATGAATCACTGTAAGAAGTGCCTTGGGAAGTGTCTTTCCCTCTTGTCCTGAGATAACGACTGATTATTCGTGTCGTTTATGTAATATATTAGGAGCAACCATGAGGAAAGTGTGGGAACAGTGATTGTGATTTTCCTATGCCAGAAGAAAACAGCTCTTATCTAACTAAGTATTAATGTTATCCCCAAGGAATTCAGAGGAAAATGAAGTTAGAAGTATGAATTATATTGATAAAATTTATACATAGTGAAGTTAGAAATACATTCAGAGATGTGGCTCTGGGCCCTGTGTTCTTTCTACTGTTAAATATTGAACTATTATTTCATAAGAATGACTATCACAGAATCATGTTACTATCAATGAAAACAGTGAAAAGGTGGCTAAAAGTTATGTTCCACAGACTAACAATAACTTAGAAATTTAGGTTAAAATTAGAGATTTTAGATTGCTGACTTTAAAGTTTACAGTGTTGAGAAAAATGCGTGGGAATAAACAAAACATTAAAAGAAACAGTAAGGATAGTGACTATCACTGTCTGTAATTCAAATGTAGAATAATATTGAGACTCAAGATATGGATTGTTGGCTCTTGAATGAAA
>NW_008327258.1:85718-86766 GCF_000622305.1 Nannospalax galili
AGAGGACTGTTTGATATTATGTCCATGCGCTGGTTAGTTTTTGTCAAGTTGACACGAACTAGAATTACTTAGGAAGAGGGAATCTCAGTTGTAGAGTTCCTCCATGGATCAGCCCATGAGGCATTTTCTTAATTGCTAATTGATATAAGAAGGCCTAGACTACTGTGGATGGTGTCACATTTCTAGGCAAGTTGGCCTACGCCGTACAGAAAAGTAGCTGAGCAAGCCAGGGAAGCAAGCCAATAAGCAGTGTTGCTCCGTGGCCTCTGCTTCAGCTCCCACCTCCAGGGTCTTGTCTTGAGCTCCTGCCCTGACCTCCCTAGGTGATGGACTGTCACTTGGAAGTGTAGCATGCAATGAACCTTTCTTCCCCAGGTTTTTAGTCAGAGCCTTTTATCGTGGTGTCACATTTCTAGGCAAGTTGGCCTACGCTGTACAAAAAAGTAGCTGAGCAAGCCAGGGAAGCAAGCCAATAAGCAGTGTTGCTCTGTGGCCTCTGCTTCAGCTCCCACCTCCAGGGTCTTGTCTTGAGCTCCTGCCCTGACCTCCCTAGGTGATGGACTGTCACTTGGAAGTGTAGCATGCAATGAACCTTTCTTCCCCAGGTTTTTAGTCAGAGCCTTTTATCAGAATAATAGAAAGCAAACTAAGACAGATACTGGTACATGAGAGTGGGGTCTTGTTGTGATGGAACTAACCACATTATTGTGGAGGATTGTGGAGCTTTGGGTTGGAAAAGCCATTGTGTTCAGAGTTTGATGGGCTGTTCTGTGGGAGCTTGGAGGCGAGGAATGTTGAGAGAAAGGCAGAGGATGTGGGCATAATTGTGAAGTGCCTAGGGAAACTTGAGAGTCCCTCAAAGACCCTACCTGCACCATTTCTGTGATTGAATCACTGATCCGTGGTTTCTGATTGGATGGGGCTGAAGAATCAGCTGTGATTAACCAGAGACCAGCACCACTGCAGTGAAACTTCTGCTTTCCTGGGACAATTGCTGGTTAGGTGGGTCTGAAAACTCAGCTGTGATCAAGGAGACCAGCATCATTGG
>NW_008327258.1:87111-89427 GCF_000622305.1 Nannospalax galili
TGACTCCCCCAGCCTCATTCACCCTCCCATCTCCCCCACTGGTCTCTCCTCCTAGCCTGGGTCCTGTCCTATTCCTTGTCTTGGCACCCCAGACACCTGGGGAACCACCACTGCTTCCTGATCCTGTGCATCCAGAGCAACTCAGTTCCTTCTCTGGTCCCCAGGAGCACTCTGGGCCTGGCCCCACGCTCACCTCTCTCTGCTTCCCTGGGCTGTTGCCCAGGGCTGACCTTTCTGCTGCCTGATCCTTTGATTCCAGACCAACCCAGCTCCTCAGGGCAGTCCCCAGGAGACCTTGAGGATGCTACCCACCCCCATCTTCCTTTGCATCTCTGGGTGGCACAGCCACCACCTGCCCTAGACCAGCATCTTTCCTGGGCCCTGCTCCCAGGCCAATCCAACCCCCAAATTCCTGAGGCCAAAATTTTTTCTGGAGGGATCCAGACCTTAGGAGAAAGGCTGAGAGCATCTAATTCTCATCTGATTTGGGTCTCTGTGGGAACTCCTGAAGACAAAAGCAATCTGGCCACCCCAATATAAAATCAAAAGAGAGAACCGGAAGCTTACAGGAACCAGCTTTACATGCCCAAAATGTAAACCACAAAGGCACATAAAGTTCACAAGAAGAAGCAGACATAAACTTGAAGGCTTGAGTCTCACACAAGAATCAGAAACTACAAAAGAAATTCACATGTCAAACTCATAGAGAAAAAATAATAACATGAAAAACCAAAATAATATATCCACATCAAATATCAATAGTCCTCTAGAGGAGTACAGTGAGAACCCCCTAGAGATAATATAGCACATGGAACTCAAAAGAACAATTATAAACATGATAAAAGAAATTAAGTATATGATAAAAGAATGCAGTGAATTTAAAGAACTCACAAACAAGTTAATCGTGGAGCTGAAGGAAGATAGGGATAAACTTCTGAATGAATTCAGAAAAGAGCTAGAAATAATGAAGAATATTCAGGCTGAAATAAAGAAGGAAGTGAAACACTCCATAAGCCAATTAGGAACGACAGGAGAAAGCCTCACCAATACGATGAATGAAATGGAAAACAGATTATCAAGACTGGAAGATAAAGTGGACGAACTGGACCACTCAAGCAAACACTATGTAAAATTTAAGAAATCACAAGAATGGAATATGCAGGAATTGAGGGATATCATAAAAAGACCAAACTTGTGAATCATAGGCATACAGGAAGGAGAAGAATCCCAAGACCATGGCATGGACCAGATCTTCAACAGAATTGTGGAAGAAAATTTCCCAAACTTAAAGAACGACATGCCCATACAAAGACAAGAAGCGTATAGAACACCAAACAGACAGGACCAGAAAAGAAACTCTCCACGGCACATCATATAAAAACACTAAACATACAAAACAAAGAGACAATACTGAAAGCTGCAAAAGAGACACAACAAGTCACTTATAAAGGAAAACCATCAGGATTACAGCTGACTTTTCAGTGCAAATTATGAAAGCCAGAAGAACCCGGACCAAAGTATTCCCAGTTCTAAATGACCACAGATGCCAACCCAGATTTCTTTACCCAGCCGAATGTCTACTTTACCCAGCCAAAATGTTTATTATAGTCGAAGGGGAAAGAAAAATCTTCCATGACATAAATAGGCTGAAGGAATTCATGTCCACAAAACCAGCCCTTCAGAGAGTTCTGGAAGCAATACAAAGAAGAAAGAAATGACTATACACAAGAAGTTGCAGAAAGAAATTCAATGAAGGTATAACTGGAAAAGTACAGCTATATCAAGAATGTGAACAGAAATAAAAATGACAGGATTCAATACTCATCTTTCATTAATAACTTTAAATATTAATGGACTGAACTCCCCAGTCAAAACACACAGACTTGGTGAATGGATTAAGAAACAGAACCCATCTTTTTGTTGTCTGCAAGAAACTCATCTGACTTTTAAGGACAGACACTATCTTAAAGTGAAGGATGGAAAAAAATATACCAAGAAAATGGAACTAAGAAAAAAGCAGATGTTGCAATTCTGATATCTGAAAAAATAGACTTTAAATTAAAACTAATCAGAAGAGATAAAGAGGATCACTTCATTCTGATAAAAGGAACAATAAATTGAGACGATATTACAATCATGAATGTATATTCGAAAAACTCTGGTGCACACAACTTCATTAAAACAATACTACAGGACTTTAATAACCAGATTAATCCCAACTCATTAATAATAGGGGACTTCAATACCACACTCTCTCCATTAGACAGGTCAACTGGACAAAGAATAAACAGAGAGACATCTGAATTAAATGATACC
>NW_008327258.1:89464-90753 GCF_000622305.1 Nannospalax galili
ATTCCACCCAAGCACCAAAGGACATACTTTCTACTCAGCACCCCATGGAACCTTCTCCAAAATCGACCATATACTGGGGCACAAAGCAAACCTCAACAAATACAAAAAGACTGAAATAATTCCATGCATTCTATCAGGCCACATGCAATAAAGCTTACAATCAATACCAGAAGAAGCCCTAATCACCAGATTAACACATGGAAATTAAATAACACTCCTAAATGATGAATGGGTCAAAAGAGGAATTAAGAAAGAATAAAAGTATTCCTGGAACCAAATGAAAAGGACAATACAACACAACGAAACCTCTGGGACACGCTGAAAGCTGTCCTTAGAGGGAAGTTTTTGGTCCTTTTGAGACAGGGTCTCCCTGTAGCCCCAGCTGTCCTGGAACTCACTATGTAGACCAGGCTGGCCTTGAACTCACAGAGATCTGCCTGCCTCTGCCTCCTGAGTGCTGGGATTAAAGGTATGTGCCACCATGCCCGGCCTAGAATCTCTTTCTTAAAGAGAATTCAAGGTCTCGCTCTATAGAAACAGAAGTTTAAACCTGGTGCTGATTAAGACTGCAGTGTTGAGTCTGCAGGGCAGCAAACAGAGAAGGCTTCTGGAATGAGAGATTCCCCACCTTTGCAGTTTGAATGTGTTATACATCTTCGGGATTCTGCCTCAGGCACAAACATTGCCCAGGCTCTGTCTCTGATTTATCTGAAGCTTTTGCCAAGATTTGTTCTTGTTCCTTTGCCTCTAAGGCTTGGAAAAGAACAATTTGAGTATGTATTGAAACTAGAAAAAATTTATTATGCTCTGGTATCCCTGCTACCATCTGCTGTGTTGTTGGCACCCCAGCCAATCCCCATTACTTGCCCTTCTGATGAATCTAGTCAGCCTATTTAGAGGTCTTTGTTTTAGGAGGGTCAGCTGTTCCTCATCTAGCAGTAATCAGCTGTCAATATTCCTTTAGATAAGATTGGGGTCTGCTGTTCATTTTCCCAGTTCTATGCTGGGTTACTATCTGGGAGTCCCTTTGGTCAGGTATATTCCAAGATATTTTATTTTATTTTGCGGCTATTGTGAAGGGAAGTGTTTCCATGTGCTCTTTCTCTGATTGCTTGTTGTTGGTATATAGAAAGGCTACGGACTTTTGTAAATTAATTTTGTACCTGCCACTTTACTGAATGATTTAATAATTTCTAGGAATTTTCTGGTGGAATTTTTGACATCTCTTAGATATAATAACATATCATCTGAAAAAAGGGAGAATTTTATATCTTCTTTTCCAATTATTC
>NW_008327258.1:92869-94304 GCF_000622305.1 Nannospalax galili
AATAATCTTTATTCTAGTGAAAATCAGGAAGTAGATGATTTCACAATCTTTAAAAACCATATGTTTCCTCATAACATACTTTTTATGTGACCATGTTACTAACAGACCCAAAAATCTTCATTTCCTCTTTAAAAAGAAACTAAAAATAGATGTTTAACTTATATTTAGTAATTAATTTTCAATAGTATATTTTATTTAGAAAAGAACAAATTTTAAATTTAATTAGCATAAATTAAAGCCTTCAAGTTATAAAAATAATTTTAGAAGCTGTTGTTATGCAAACATATTGAAACTGGATGTGTGTGTGTGCATGCGTGCACGTGTGTGTGTGCATATATATGTAAACATATATATATACTCAATGAGAATAGCTTAGATGGTATATCCACTTATTGAGTCAGTGATAGTCTTACTAATGAAACGTTATTTAAGTAGTAAGACTTGAAAAGCATTTGAACTAAATGTGCCTTTGTTGTGCTCAGTCCAGCTGGGCTGGGTTTCATGTTTGTTATAACAGAAGCCAGGAAGGAGAAGGCATGGCCTGGATATGCACTTTTCATGATGGGTTGCGGAACCTGAATATGAAGAAAACCATACCAGTCCAATTAGAGCTTCCATTCAGACGTGCCTCAGACACCTTATGACTTATTGTATCTGCTATCTATCTATCTATCTATCTATCTATCTATCTATCTATCTATCATCTATCACTTATATAACATCTATCTATCTATAATCTATCATTTATATAACCTCTATCATCTATCCATCCATCCCTCTATCATCTATCATATATCATTTACATAACATCTATCTATATATATCATCTATCATTTACATAACATCTATCTATCATCTATCATTTATATAACATATATATCTATCACCTATTATTTACATAATGCCCACCTCTGTCAACCATAACAAGGAAATTCTTCCATTTGGGACAATGTGAATGAAATGTGAGGACATCATGCTAACTGTAGCATGTAAGACACAAAAAGACAGATGCTTTGTATGTGAAGGAAGAACATAGAATAAAGGGATTCATAGAGATGAAAAGTAGAGGGTACAGGAGAGTGGTAAATGGCTGTTACTGTTTAATGAGTAGACTTTCAGATTGGCAAACTTAAGAGCAGTGCTGGAGGTGATGATCACTCAGTGTAAATGTGCTTAAGCTGGTTACAATGGTAAATTTCATATGAAATTAAAATAGAGAAAATCTGATAGAAATATATGTTCCAGCATATTCTTGACATGCTTTTGGGAACACATCCCCTGTGGAAGCTGCTTCCCTCAATAACCAGTTCCCCTCTTTGTCTCTCTGTATATACATCAAGACTCAAATGCGTCGTCTGGTCAGATCGGCACTCTGATATATAAAGACGAAGCAAGAGCTGCACCAGCCATTTGGAATGAAAGGAAGACTTGGAGA
>NW_008327259.1:0-300 GCF_000622305.1 Nannospalax galili
TCTGCAGGATGACTTCATGCCCTGGATTGTCAGCAATGGGGTTCTGTGAGACTTTCTGAGATATTGTTTCCTGGTAAAACCCAGAGAGTTGGAGTTTTGCCTCAGGTGAAAACTGGTAGAGAAATTTCTTTTCAGTTCATGATTTCCTTAGTGTTTTTGTATGTTTATTTAATTCAATTTTCATATCCTGCCTTGTCCTGTTTAATTCAGGTATTTGTTTCCTCTTTATATTGATGAAGAAAAAGTAACCCAATATGGACCTAATGATATATGACCTAAATATAACTCTGTTCTGTGTGG
>NW_008327260.1:0-1257 GCF_000622305.1 Nannospalax galili
AGACAGGATCTCATTAAGCTGTCCAAGCTGGCCTTGAACTTGGATCCTCTTCCCTCAGCCTTCTGAGTAGCTTAGATTACAATTAGCCTGTGTCATCAAGTCCCACAGTAGCAGGAAATTTCTATGTCATGTTAATTAGGCACAAAATGAGTAAAATCTGGAGCAAAGCAATACAAGAAATCAAACAAGTAGAAGATAGTCACTCCCACAACCTCTCCTATCATAGACTTATTTTACTTCACAAAGTGTGTAGCCTGACTCTGACACAAAAGTAATTCACACGGATCAGTCCAACCTTTGGGCATTTTGACGTGATGCTGAATTCGCGCCCCAAGACCACAGAATTGAGTGACAAAGTGATAACAAAAACACACACACACACACCTTTCTGATGCTTCATGATCTTTAAGTAAGTTGGGCCACATTCATAGCTATGCAGGGGGTACAAGGGGCCTGTATTCATAGCTATGCAGGGGGTACAAGGGGCCTGCTCACTGCAGGCTAGACGTGTGACAGTGAGGCAGAGCTTGCAATGTATACCTGAGGCAGGTTGGAGCTTTAGTTTTCTCACCTGTAATGTGGAAAAATACAAAGCCTCTGCCAGTAGCAACACTAACACTCAAAGTGGAGGTGAGAGGATCCCAAGTTTAAGGCCAGTCTCCACAATATACTGAGACTATCTCAAAAATACATCAAGCCTCACAGGATTTGCAATGAGGATTAGAATAAAAGTTGGTTGGAACAATGCATAGCAGACCAGAGGCATGAGAACACTAGATATTAGAAGCTGAGTAGGCCCACCTCATCATTCAAGACAGAAAGAAACACTGGTTGGCATAAGTGGTACCAAGAAAGAGGAGGACAACGTAGGATTTCTGAACTATTTAAAAAACCCAGGTTTGGGTTGGGGTCAGGTGCTGTGAGTATAGTTCATTATTACCCCCAGAATTGATAGGTAAAAAGCTAAGCCATTTCTTTGCTTACACTTTAAGAAAAATTGGCCACAGACGCTCTACCTCATGAGGAATGGCTAAAAGAGGACGCATGCCTCCATTCTCAGAACTTGGGAGGCAGAGGCAAGCCTCTGAATTCGAGGCCAGCCTGGTCTACATAGCGATTCCAGTTCCTGTCTCAAAAACACAAAAAACAAAACAAAACTAAAACTCCAACAGCAAAATAATTGCTTTGTAAGTAGAAAGTATTTACAACAGATATAATAATCATCAACAATTTATCAAGGAAACATATTGAAGGCAA
>NW_008327261.1:0-339 GCF_000622305.1 Nannospalax galili
GGTTATTGCAGTGACAGCCCTGACCCAGTTGTTTGGGGAGGATTGTGGAAACGTTTGAAACTTTGGATTGGAAAAGCATTGAGTGCTTAGAGTTTAGTGAGGTGTTGCTGTGGAACTTGCAGCAGTAATGCTGAAAGAGGTATAGATGATAGAGGCCTGAATGAAGCTTCAAAGGGAAGTAAAGATTATCAAGGCTGTTTGTATGATATTTTGAATTGAGAATTTGAGGTTTTTGTTCAATGGGGCTGAAGAATCAACTGTGATTAAGAACTGTCCAGAACGACTGAAGTGAAACCTGCTTTAATGGAACAATTGATGCTGGTTAGCTGGGGTTGGAAA
>NW_008327262.1:0-424 GCF_000622305.1 Nannospalax galili
AGTGGACCAGGGCAACCTAAGACAGACCTGATCCCAGTCGTCATACAAAAAAAAAAGGGGTAAATGTGGAGAGCGGGCCCATGCGGGAGTGCCCAAGATGGCGCCCCGGCACCCTGCCAAGCCCCATGATGAGTTAATGGCACATGCGCAGCAGTGAAGGAAAGCGTGGCTGCTGGCACAAGGGCTCGGGAACAGAGTATCCTGACCAATCCTGTCTAGCGATCTGTCTCATGTATCCTACGGAATGTGGTGTGATTGGAGGGAGAAGGAGATAAAAGGAGATGGAACTGGGCAATAAAAAAAGAGAGAGAAGTTTGAACCGGCCGTTGGTAGTCGTTTTTACTGGGCTCTGCTGGACAGAGCCTGGGGAAGCGGCAATTTTAACATTGTGATGGCACATTGCAGCAATATTATGGTACATGGG
>NW_008327263.1:0-288 GCF_000622305.1 Nannospalax galili
AAGCTAAGCAGGCCCCTAGAGGAGAGATAGAAAGTGTGGTCCATGAGGAGAATTTGCTAATTCTTTCAAACAGGAATCTAATGAATATGTCTGGGAATGGATTTTAAGGGTATGAGATAATGGTGGAAGGAACATAAAATTGGATCAGGCTGAGTTTATTGACATGGGCCCCCTGACTGGAGATTCTAGGTTTAATATGGAAGCTCGTGCAGTTCAAAAGGGTGTTAAAAATTTATTTATTTATCAAAAGATGGCCTGCTGACAGAGAGCTGGAGATACCTGATATCC
>NW_008327264.1:0-334 GCF_000622305.1 Nannospalax galili
CTCTGTAGACCAGGCTGGCCTGAACTCAAAGAGATGCCTACCTCTGCCTCTGGGATTAAAGGTGTGTGCCATCACGCCTGGCAAGATATGCTAAATTTTAAAAAAGGAAATAGTTAAAATTCCTCTTTAAAAAATTAGGGTATATTTCCTAATCCTTTTTCCAAGAGATAACGTTTAGTATTTTTAGAGCTATTTCCTCTAGTGCCATATAGATTCACTCACATTTAGAAATTTTTTTAAAATTTTATTATATTTTATTATTTTTAAGTGTATGAGTATATTTCTACATGTGTGTAAGTGTACCCATGTCATGCAGTGCCCACAGAGGTCAGAA
>NW_008327265.1:0-604 GCF_000622305.1 Nannospalax galili
TTATAGAACACAACCATCAAAACCTAAAAATTGAATTACAAAAACAAAAAGAGGGAATGAGCCCCCAACAAAAGTTGGGTATGGCCTTATTCACTATTAATGTTCTTAATTTTCCAAAAAAATCAGTTGGAATCCCGGTTTCAGAAGCATTGGGGACGACGGGAGCAGAGACATGAAGTACGGGTAAGATGGAAGGACCCCATTATGGGGCGATGGAGAGACCCAGATCCATTGTTAACCATGGGTTGAGGCTTTGGCTGTGTCTACTCTACAGGAGATTCAAACCCTATATGGGTGCCTGCAAAAAACCTTAAGTGGGTAGGCCAGGATCTGACTGACTAGCGTGATGGTCCATGGACAATAGTTCATGAGACAAAATTCCTCTATTTATATCCATCTGAGGTGAAGGACCCAGTTCCTTGGCTTCATTGCCAGTCAGCCTCTTTGACAACTGGCTGATTGGATAAAAGGTACATGATCTCAGAAGTATTTCAACTTTATCCTATGCCATGACTTGCTTTGTTTCTTTTGATAATGCTTATCTTTAAGTGTGTTTACCAGATAATTTGGCAACAGAGGACCCGGGAAACTGCCACGGCCCACC
>NW_008327266.1:0-252 GCF_000622305.1 Nannospalax galili
ACATGAATATGGTGCCTGCAGAGGCCAGAAGAGAGCACCAGATCCCCTGGAGCTGGAGTTACAGATGATTGTGAGGCACCCTGTGGGTACTGGGACCCAAACCTGGGTACCCTGCAAAAGTAACAACTGTTCTTAACTGCAGAGCCATCTTCCCAGCTCCCATCATTAAACGTTCCTGAGTTTGCTCCGATTTTTTTTAATGTAAGCACTTATAGATGTCTTAAATTTTCCTTGAAGATTTATTCATTAATT
>NW_008327267.1:0-517 GCF_000622305.1 Nannospalax galili
AACATCCATTCAAGTTTTTCAAATTAATTTTTAATGAATTTCTGCAAACTTCATATAATACTTGGCCATATTAAGATCCATTCCTGTATCTTTCACTCTATGTTCACCTAAATAATATTCTACCATCAGCAAATGTGTCCTAGCTCCCAAGAGAATCCAGATATGTATGGCTATGTCTAGGTGGGAGGAGATCAAGTGAAGTGAATGGAGAAGTATTAAGGAATGAATGTGCAAGCGTAATGAATGTGGAAGCGCTGCATGTGCTTGTTGTTAAACTAGGTTCCATAAGTTAGGTGGTCCCAAATAGGTATCATGATATTGGATACTCAATGTGGTTGGTGAGGATGGATGGGATTTGGACGGGATTCACATAAAAGTCCCCTGAAGTAAGCATCCTGAGGGCCAGCAATCAACACAGGATGACAGAGCTGGACTATATTCAGGCAGTTTCTTTGTGCTTCATTACAGACTTCAGCTCCAATTATCCAATCTGTAGCTCACATGCCAATAGGCCATT
>NW_008327268.1:0-726 GCF_000622305.1 Nannospalax galili
AGAAAAAAGAAAGAAAAAAGAAAGGAAGGAAGGAGGGAGGGAGGGAGGGGGGAGGAAGGAAGGAAGGAAAAGAAAGGAAGGAAGGAAGGAAGGAGAGAGAGAGAAAGAAAGGATATAACCTGCTTAGCATAAGTTTTAACACAAAGTAAGTTTCCAACAAATGCTAGTTTTCACTATTAGCCATTTCTCTCTCTCTTTGTGCTCTTCTAACAAGCCCATGTTCCCCACTTAAACCCTGCTATGACTCAAACTAAGAACATAGTCACCTAGGCTTGGGGGAGGGGAGATCGTGGTGTGGTTTGATTTTGGCCCCACCGTTTTCCAGTCCGGAAACCTGGCCTGCCTCCTTTCAATTTCTCCTCACTTTGGGAGTTGATTTTCTACATTTCATTTGATTTATAGATACCTTGGGTGTTATCACATGCCTCGAGCCATAACACTTAAACACAAATTCAAACACAGTAGCCACAAATGTATCATCTGCTACAATATTTCTCTCATCCCAGTGTTACTGTTCCTGATGTGTCATAACATGAATTGTCTGTGATATGGATATTCCGATGCAAGCCCATAGATTTTAAACTCCGTGCCACCAAGTCACAGCCCTTCTTTCTTCTTAGTGCTCATGTCCATGTCCCCAGCATTCACTTCTGTGTTACCAGAAAAGTAAGCTATGTAATTTGCAGAACAGTATAAAACAAAAATGTGACATTTCTTACTCAAAAA
>NW_008327269.1:0-739 GCF_000622305.1 Nannospalax galili
GTTGGATGAAATATGCTATAAACATTTATTAAATCTAAAAAAAAAAAAAAATTAAAACTGAACCTACCTTATGACCCACTTATACCACTCCTTGGCATATACCGAAAGGATTCATCCTATTGCAGAGACACTTGTACAACCATGTTTGTTGCTGCTCTTTTCACAATAGCTAAGAGATGGAAGCAACCTAAGTGCCCCTCAACTGATGGGTGGTTAATGAATGTGGTTCATTTATGCAATGGAGTTCTACTCAGCAGTAAAGAAAGATGAAATAATGAAATTTACAGGTAAATGGGTGAAACTAGAAACTGTTATACTAAGTGAAGTAACATAGGCTCAGAAGAACAAGACGTATGTTCTCCCTCATCTGTGGATCCTAGCACCAAATCCCTTTAAGTAAGTGCATATCTTGATGCAACTGCAGGGACCAAGAATATGGAAGGAAAACAGGGAGGCAAAGGGAAAGAAGGAAACTAAGAGAGAAGAATAGCAGGATAAAGGTGTTACTAAGGGAGGCATATGTAAATAGGGGGTAGTTAGAGGGGAGTTAAGCAGGGAAGGAACCCTATGGGGATGGAAGAAAGTCCTTTCAGACAATTCTCTAAAGTACATAAGGCAAAAAAGATTTTTAACTCTCTTATGTTTTCTACAAGGTTTACCTGGGAACTTACAAAGTAAAGTATATACATGAGTAATATTAACATATTACATTATCTCATGTGTGTAATTTAGATTCTGT
>NW_008327270.1:0-276 GCF_000622305.1 Nannospalax galili
GTCAGATATTTGATCTCATATTTCTTTTATTATTTAAATTTAATTATTGAGTTTCATTGCCATAGAAAACAATGATTATATGTTTTGTGTGATATTTACAAATGTTATGATTATAATGTTCTTCTATACATTCTCCCTGTAAAAACCTCACCCTCATACGTTAATCCCTTGCCCCATTCAAATTGCAAAACAAACAAACATTTAATAGGCTACTTGTTTTATAAATGAGTACCCATTTCTTTTAGAAAATATTTTGTTTATTATTTTTATGTGTAG
>NW_008327271.1:0-798 GCF_000622305.1 Nannospalax galili
AACCTACCCGTATCACTAAGAGTAATTCTAAACCTAAACCTGGACCTAAATATATCCCCAACCCTAAACCTACTTCTAGCCTTAACAATAAACTAACACTAACCATAAAACTAAATCTATCCCTAAACATAACCCTAGTCCTAAATTCAACCCTAGCTAAAACCTATCCAAACATTAACACTAATCATAAATATGTACCCTAAACCCAAACCTTAACACTCAACCTTGCCCTAACTCTAAGGATTACTGTAAAACTAAGCCTAAACCTACACATAAACCTAGACCAAAAGCTACTCCTATATCTAACACTAATCCAAAACTTCAATACATAACCTAGACTCAATCCTAACCCTAGTCCTATCCAGAAACCTAGCACGAAACCCAACCCTAATCAATCCAGAAACCTAGCACAAAACCCAACCCTAATCAAAAACCTAAAACTAATATTCTACCTAACCTTAACCCTAACCTACTATTAAACTCTGACTTAATTTTAACTCTAATCTAACCCTAATTTTAAACGTGAACCTAACCTTAGAACCAATCCTTACCATAATCCTAAGCATAATTCAAAAACCTAACCTTGCCCTAATCCTAAAATCAACCAAAGCCCAACCCTACCCTAGCCCTAACTGTAAAAGTAATCCTAACTCTAGCCCTAACATAAACCTAACCATATACATGACCCTACCTCTAAGCCTAATGCTAGGCCTAACACTAATGTTCATCCTAACCCTAACCTAAACTGAAACCTACTGTAGCTCTAACCCTAAACCTAACATTAACCCTAAATATAAT
>NW_008327272.1:0-332 GCF_000622305.1 Nannospalax galili
TACATAGTATATTTTTAGTAGCTGGCAGAGGTAAAAATTCAACAGAGATCACCAGATTAACATTCATCTATTCAAGCACTGTTCTAAACTGACTCATAGAAAGTGGCAGCCAAGTACAATAACCCACAAAAGAGGCCTGGACCCTTCTTCATAGCTCTTCAGCCCCTGATATTTAACTTGCCTTATTGATGAGGGGGTCTCTTTATATATATATATATTGAGTTTTTGTAATTTTATACAATAGTTCTTAATGAAATTTAGACCCCCCCCATTCATGCCTTCCCATCCTCCGCCAGACCTCATGTATTCCTCCATATAAGTTAAGTCCTATC
>NW_008327273.1:0-210 GCF_000622305.1 Nannospalax galili
TGTAGAAGGCAGAGGCTGTAGTATAGAAGGCCGAGGCTGTAGTGTAAGGAGCAGAGGCTGTAGTGCAGGGAGCAGAGCCTGTAGTGCAGGGAGCAGAGGCTGTAGTGCAGGGAGCAGAGGCTGTACTGCAGGGAGCAGAGGCTGTAGTGCAGGGAGCACAGGCTGTACTGCAGGGAGCAGAGGCTGTAGTGCAGGGAGCAGAGGCTGTAG
>NW_008327274.1:0-510 GCF_000622305.1 Nannospalax galili
TTTTAAATAAATAATTTATTGAGAATTTAATACATGCATATAAGGTGTTTTAATCAAATCCATGCCCAAACCCTCCCCTCCAACTCCTCCCATATCTCCCCATCACTTTTTTTCTGATAACTTCATGTACTCTTTCTTCTTCTTTGATTTATTTTTTTAATGGGGCTTTTGGCTAGTCTAACATTCCCTCGTATGAAGAGGTAAACCTAAAATCTTTTAAGGATTAGATAAAAGCTCCAAAATATTTTCACAACTTTTGGTCTTTGGAATGGAGTATGTTGCTAAGAGGCCCAAGGACATTGTGAGTTTTAGCCAAGAAACTGGCTCCTTTTCTTTGGGGTCTTTTTACCCTAACTGCCTAGCCAATTCCTATCTCCTATTCTTATCACACCATCCTCTGAAGAGGTTACCCAAATTGCCAATAGGGAATTGGGCCACAGACTGGTCTAGCTTCTTCCTTGCTGAATGGGGATGCAGGGTGAGGCAATTGGAGTACCCCTTCAGTGGGTC
>NW_008327275.1:0-878 GCF_000622305.1 Nannospalax galili
GATGAGCCCCTTGCTCCTTTCTTTTACCAGTTCCATTTATGTGAAGATAAGACAAAGGTCCTTTTCAACTGTGGTGGATTCACTTGGAAGCATGGAGGAAATGTTTCCTCTGTGCTGACCCTCCTCTCTGTAGAATGCACACTGATTCAAGTCTGTCTGTTGGGGTCTTCATGGCCTCCTTCATCAAGAGGACAAGTGACTCACCACAGTTACAGGACATTTCGACAGATGCTACATGGTCCCCTGGAGCTTAGTCAACTTGCATGGAAAGGAGCAAAAACTGTCCATTAAATACCTCAGACCAGTTGTGTATAGGCCTCAAAATATGGCTGTTAAACATCCAAGAAGTTTAGTTCCACCGATCTGGTACTTTTATTTACCATTCCCCATGTAGACAAAATTGGGCAAAAACAAAATGTTATCAGATAAATCTTAACTAGACATATATTATGCTTCTAGAGCTAGTTGCATGTATAATTCATCAGTAGGTTTTTGGACTAATGTGGTTCCCCCTGTTTTTTTTTTTTTTTTTTTTTTCACACATAAGGATTTGGTGCTAAGATCCACATATGAGGCGAACATATGTCTCTTCTTTATCTGAGTCTATATTACTTCACTTAGTAAAATGTTTCTAGTTCTATCCATTTACCTGCAAATTTCATGATTTCATTTTTCTTTAGTGCTGAATCCATCTTACAAATCCATCTTATAACACTAGGTAGGCATTATTTATCTCTCTCATTATCTAACCCTTCCACCATGGTTTCCCCGTTATAAGTGTCCCCGTTTTATCTGGTTCTCCCTTAATAGTACCCTTTTCCTATGGCCCCAACTCTGTTGAGCTTATTTTCCTTTATCTGCAAGGTTCCTTATATAAC
>NW_008327276.1:0-229 GCF_000622305.1 Nannospalax galili
TGGTGGTGCACGCCTTTAATCCCAGCACTCGGGAGGCAGAGGCAGGCGGAAATCTGTGAGTTAAAGGCCAGCCTGGTCTCCATAGTGAATTCCAGGACAGCTGGGGCTACAGGGAGACCCTGTTTCAAAAGGACAAAAGAAAAAAAGTGCCACCTTTGCTTCCCAGAAAAGAAAGGAAGAGAAAATAAAAAGAAATAAACAATCTACTAAGTACAGCAATGACTGATGC
>NW_008327277.1:0-7525 GCF_000622305.1 Nannospalax galili
TATTGCAACTCGAGGGCTCGACTTGTCCTTTGTGGTTTCAATTTTACACACCTAGAGGAGATGGCTTTGAACATTCTTACCCACACTGTCCTGGGCGGGGTCTTCGGCAGCCGAAGGAAAGTCATCACCGCGGGGCTTTGAGTCCCTGTGAAATAATTGAAAAAGGGTTCGTTATTCTAATGTTTCGGCGAAGGAACAATTCTGAAATGCTCCGAACTCTTTGGTCGCGCCTGCGGGCGTCATGCTCCCTTTTCTAGAAATTTACAGACGGCATTTAATTTGTGCTTCAAGCCTTACTTATGGTTGGCGATTTCTTTGACATTGATGGCAAGTGCCTTTTGCATACAATTCATAAGGAATGTGGTAAAATGCAAAATGCTACTCTTCATTCGTTTTCACTACAGTAAATACTTGGAAAGAAGTACTCTCTTTTCCACAGGAAAGCATGCACTTAGATACAGAAGGGAAACATATTTTTCTTAAGCTACCTGACTGTCATTGATGGCAAGTCCCTTTTACATACAAAGTGTTAGGAACTTGGTTAAACACAAAATGCTTCTGTTCATTCATTTTCACTGTAGTAAATACTTTGCAAAAGTGCCCTATTTTCTACATGAAATCATGCACTTAGATACAGAACAGAAACATATTTTTCTTAAGCTACCTGACTGACATTGATGGCAAGTTCTTTTTAACTGCAACTCATTAGGAACATTGTTAAATGCCAGATGCTTCTGTTCATTAGTTTTCAGTATATTAAGTACATTGCTAGAAGTAATGTTCTTTCTACAGGAAGCAAGCACTTAGACACAGAAGCTACACATATTTTTCTAAAGCAAACTGTCTGACATTAATGGCAAGTCACTTTTATATACAACTCATTATGAATGTGGTTATACAGATGGGACACATGTTTTCTTAAGCTATCTAACTGACATTGATGGAAAGTACCTTTTGCGTACAACTCATTAGGAATGTGGTTAAAGTCAAAATGGTTCTGTTCATTCGTTTTCACTCTAGTAAATACATTGCTAGAAGTAGTGTTCTTTCTACAGGAAGCAAGCACTTAGATACAGAATCCACACATATTTTTCTAAAGCAAACTTACTGACAGTGGTGGCATGTCCCTCTGCATACAATTTATAAGGAACATGGTTAAATGCAAAATTCTACTCTTCATTTGTTTTCACTATAGTAAATACATTGCAAGAAGTACTGTGTTTTCTACAGGAAAGCATGCACTTAGATACACATGGGACACACATTTTTCTTAAGCTACCTCACTGACATTGATGACAAGTCCCTTTTATGTACAGCTCATTAGGAACGTGGTAAAATGCAAAATGCTTCTGTTCATTCATTTACACTGTAGTAAATACATTGCTAGAGGTACTGTTCTTTCTACAGGAAGCAAGCACTTAGATACAGAATCGACATATATTATTCTAAAGCAACCTGACTGGCATCGATGGCAAGTCCCTTTTACATACAACTCATCAGGAAAGTGCTTAAACGCAAAATGCTTCTGTTCATTCGTTTTCACTCTAGTAAATACATTGCTAGAAGTACTGTTCTTTCTACAAAGTGCAAGCACTTAGATACAGAATCCACACATATTTTTCTTAAGGTACCTCACTGATATTGATGGCAAGTTCATTTTACACACACCTCAATAGGAATGTGGTTAAATGCAAAATGCTTCTGTTCATTCGTTTTCACTGTAGTAAATACATTGTTAGATGTGCTGTTCTTTCTACAGGGAGCAAGCTCTTAGATACAGAAGCGACACATATTTTTCTAAAGCAACCTGAATGACATTGATGGCAAGTCACTTTTACATACAACTGAGTTGGAATGTGGTTAAATGCAAAATGCTTCTCTTCATTCATTTTCACTGTGGTAAATACATTGCTAGACGTACTGCTTTTTCTACAGGAAGCAAACACTTAGATACAGAAGCTACACAAATTTTTCTAAAGCAACCTGACTGACATTGATGGCAAGTCTCTTTTCCATACAATTAATAAGGAACTTGGTTAAATTCAAAATGCTATGCCATCCATTTTCAACATAGTAAATACATTGCAAGAAGATTTCTGTTCTCCACAGGAAAGCATGCTCTGAGATACAGATGGGACACGTATTTTTCTTAAGCTACCTGACTGACGTTGATGGCAAGTCCCTTGTACATACAACTCGTTAGGAAAGTGTTTAAATGCAAAATGCTACCGTTCATTCATTTTCACTCTAGTAAATACATTGCTAAAAGTACTGTTCTTTCTACAGAGTGCAAGCACTTAGACACAGAATCTGAACATATTTTTCTAAAGTAACCTGACTGACATTGATGACAAGTCCCTTTTGCATAAAATTCAAAAGGAACGTGTTTAAATGTAAAATGCTTCACTTCATTCATTTTCACTATACTAAATTCCTTTGCAAGAAGCACTGCGTTTTCCTCAGGAAAGCATGCACTTAGATACAATTGTGACACATATTTTTCTTACACTACCTTACTGACATTGATGGCAAGTCCCTTTTGCATACAATTCATAAGGAATGTGGTTAAATCCAAAATGCTTCTGTTTCTTTGTTTTAACTATAGTAAATACAATGCAAGATGTACTGCATTTTCTACAAGAAAGCATGCACTTAGATAGGATCGTGGTTAAATGCAAAATGCTTCTGTCCATTCTTTTACACTGTAGTACATACATTGGAAGAAATACTGTTCTTTCTACAGGAAGCAAGCACTTAGATACAGAATCGACACATATTTTTCTAAAGCAACCTGTCTGACATTAATGGCAAGGCCTTTCATATACAACTCATTAAGAACGTGGTTAAATGCAAAATCCTGTTTCTTCATTTTCACTATAGTAAATTCATTGCAGGAAGTAATGTGTTTTCTACAGGAAAGCATGCACATAGATAGAGGAGAGACACATATTTTTCTAATTTTCAGAAACTAGACTGACATTGATGGCAAGTCCCTTTTACATACAACCCAATATGAACGTGGTTATATACAAAATGCATCTGTTCCTTCGTTTTTACTCTAGTAAATACATTACTATATGTAGTGTTCTTTCTACAGGAAGCAAGCACTTAGATACAGAATCAACATATATATCGCTAAAGCAACCTGACTGACATTGATGGAATTCCTTTCTGTATAAAATTCATAAGGAACGTGGTTACATACAAAATGCTAGGCTTCATTAGTTTTCACTATAGTAAATACATTGCAAGAAGTACTGTGTTTTCTACAGGAAATCATGCACTTAGATACAGAACAGACACATATTTTTCTTAAGCTACCTGACTGACATTGATGGCAAGTTCTTTTTAAATACAACTCATTAGGAACATGGTTAAATGCCAGATGCTTCTGTTCATTAGTTTTCAGTATATTAAGTACATTGCTAGAAGTAATGTTCTTTCTACAGGAAGCAAGCACTTAGATACAGAAGCTACACATATTTTTCTAAAGCAAACTGTCTGACATTAACGGCAAGTCACTTTTATATACAACTCATTATGAATGTGGTTAAATGCAAAATGCTACTCCATTCATTTTCAATATGGTAAATACATTGCAAGAAGTATTGTGTTTTCTACGGGAAAGTGTTCACTGAGATACAGATGGGACACAAATTTTCCTTAAGCTACCTGACTGACATTGAGGCAAGTCCCTTTTACAAACAAATCATTAGGAAAGTGGTTACACGCAAAATGCTTCTGTTCTTTCTTTTTCACTCTAGTAAATACATTGCTAGAAGTAGTGTTCTTTCTACAGGAAGAAAGCACTTAGATACAGAATCCACACATATTTTTTCTAAAGCAACCTTACTGACAGTGGTGGCATGTCCCTCTGCATACAATTCATAAGGAACATGGTTAAATGCAAAATTCTACTCTTCATTTGTTTTCACTCTAGTAAATACATTGCTAGAAGTACTGTTCTTTCTACAAAGTGCAATCACTTAGATACAGAATTCACACATATTTTTCTAAAGCAACCTGGCTGACATTGATGGCAAGTCACTTTTGCATGAAATTCAAAAGGAACGTTGTTAAATGTAAAATGCTTCACTTCATTCGTTTTCACTATACTAAATACTTTGCAAGAAGTACAGTGTTTTCTACTGGAAAGTATGCACTTAGATACAATTGGGAAACATGTTTTTCTCACACCACCTGACTGACATTGATGGAAAGTCCCTTTTACATACAATTCATAAGGAACGTGGTTAAATACAAAACGCTTCTGTTTCTTCGTTTTAACTATAGTAAATACATTGCAAGAAGTAATGTGTTTTCTACAGGAGAGCATGCACTTAGATACAGATGGGACACATATTTTTCTGAAGCTACCTGACTGACATTGATGGCAAGTCCCTTTTACATACAATTCATAAGGAACCTGCTTAAATGGAAAATGCTACTCTTGATTCGTTTTCACTATAATAAGTACATTGCAAGAAGTACTGTGTTTTCTACAGGAAAGCAAGCACTTAGATACAGATGGGACACATATTTTTCTAAAGCAACCTGACTGATATTGACAGCGAGTCCCTTTTCCATTCAATTCATAAGGAAAGTGGTTAAACTCAAAATGCTTCTCTTCATTCCTTTTCTCTGTAGTAAATACATTGCTAGAAGTACTGTTCTTTCTACAGGAATCAAGCACATAGATAGAGAATCGACACATATTTTTCTAAACAAACTGACTGCCATTGATGGCAAGTCCCTTTTCCATAAAGTTCTAAAGGAACGTGGTTAAATGTAAAATGCTACGCTGCATTCCTTTTCCTTATACTAAATACTTTGCAAGAAGTACAGTTTTTTCTACAGGAAAGCATGGACTTAGATACAATGGGAACACATATTTTTCTTACACTACCTGACTGACATTGATGGCAAGTCCCTTTTGCATACAATTCATAAGGAATGTGGTTAAATGGAAAATGCTTCACTTCATTCGTTTTCACTCTATTAAATACATTGCAAGAAGTACAGTTTTTTCTACAGGAAAGCATGCACTTAGATACAATAGGGACACTTATTTTTCTTAAGCTACCTGAGTGACATTGATAGCAAGCCCCTTTTACATACAACTCATTAGGTACGTGGTTAAATGCAAAATGATTCTGTTCATTCGTTTTCACTCTAGTAAATACATTGCTAGAAGTACTGTTCTTCCTACAGGAAGCAAACACTTAGATACAGAATGAACACATATTTTTCTAAAGTAACCTGAGTGACAGTGATGGCATGTCCCTTTTGCATACAATTCATAAGGAACGTGGTTAAATGCAAAATTCAAATCTTCATTCATTTCGAATATAGTAAATACATTACTAGAAGTATTGTTCTTTCTACAGGAAAGCATGCCCTTAGATACAGACGGGACACATATTTTTCTTAAGCTACCTAATGGACAGTGATGGCAAGTACCTTTTGTATACAACTCATTAGGAACATGGTTAAAGGCAAAATGCTTCTGTTCATTCTTTTTCACTGTAGTACATACATTGGAAGAAATACGTTTTTTTCTACGGGAAGCAAGTGCTTAGATACAGAATCAACAAATATTTTTCTAAAGCAGCCTGTCTGATATTAATGGCAAGTCCCTTTTACATACAACTCATTAGGACCATGGTTAAATACAAAATGCTTCAGTTCCTTCATTTTTACTCTAGTAAATACATTACTAGAAGAAGTGTTCTTTCTACAGGAAGCAAGCACTTAGATACAGAATCGACATATACATCTCTAAAGCAACCTGACTGACATTGATGGCACGTCCCTTTACATACAATTCATAAGGAACGTGGTTAAATGGAAAATGCTACTCTTCATTCGTTTTTCACTATAGTAAGTACATTGCAAGAAGTACTGTGATTTCGACAGGAAAGTATGCACTTAGATACAGACGAGACACATATTTTTCATAAGTTACCTGACTGATATTGATGGGACGTCCCTTTTACATACAACTCAATAGGAACGTGGTTAAATGCAAAATGCTTCTGTTCATTCTTTTTCACTGTAGTACATACATTGGAAAAAATACTGTTGTTTCTACAAGAAGCAAGCACTTAGATACAGAATTGACACATATTTTTCTAAAGCAACCTGTCTGACATTAATGGCAAGACCTTTTACATACAACTCATTGAGAACGTGGTTAAGTGCAAAATCCTTCTGTTTCTTCATTTTCACTACAGTAAATTCATTGCAAGAAGTAATGTGTTTTCTACAGGAAAGCATGCACATAGATAGAGGAGGGACACATATTTTTCTTAAGCTACCTGACTGACATTGATGGCAAGTCCCTTTTGCATAAAGTTCAGAAGGAACGTGGTTAAATGTAAAATGCTACGCTTCATTCCTTTTCACTATACTAAATACTTTGCAAGACGTACAGTTTTTTCTACAGGAATGCATGCACTTAGATACAATAGGGACACATATTTTTCTTACACTACCTGACTGACATTGATGGCAAGTCCCTTTTGCATACAATTCATACGGAACGTGGTTAAATGGAAAATGCCTCTGTTTCTTCGTTTTCACTCTAGTAAATACATTGCAAGAAGTTCTGTGTTTTCTACAGGAAAGCATGCACTTAGATACAAACGGGACACATATTTTTTTAAGCTACCTGACTGATATTAAAGCAAGTTCCTTTTACATACAGGTCAATAGGAAAGTTGTTAAATGCAAAATACTTCTGTTCATTCATTTTCACTGTTGTAAATACATTGTTAGAAGTGCTGTTCTTTCTGCAGGAAGTGAGCATTTAGATTCCGAAGCGACACATATTTTTCTGAAGCTACCTGACTGACATTGATGGCAAGTCCCTTTTACATACAATTCATAAGGAACTTGGGCAAATGGAAAATGCTACTCTTCATTCGTTTTCACTACAACAAGTGCATTGCAAGATGTCGTGTGTTTTCTACAGAGAAGCAAACACTTGCATACAGCTGAGACACATATTTTTCTTAACGTACGTCAGTGATATGGATTGAAACTTCCTTTTACATACAGCTCAATAGGAACGTGGTAAAATTTAAAATTCTTCTGTTCATTCATTTTCACTATAATAAATACATTGCTAGAAGTCCTGTTCTTTCTACAGGAATCAAACACTTAAATAAAGAAGTGACATGCATTTTCTAAAGCAACCTGAATGAGATTGTTGGCAAGTCCCTTTTACATGCAATTCATAAGGAACTTGGGCAAATGGAAAATGCTACTCTTCATTCGTTTTCACTATACCAAGTACTTCGCAAGAAATGGTGTGTTTTCTAAAGGAAATCAAGCACTTACATACAGATGGGACACATATTTTCCTTAAGCTTACTGACTTGTATTGTTGGCAAGTTCCTTTTACATACAGCTCAATAGGAACATGGTTAAATGCAAAATGCTTCTGTTCTTTCGTTTTCACTGTAGTAAATACGTTGCTAGAAGTACTGTTCTTTCTACAGAAAGCAAACACTTAGATACACAA
>NW_008327277.1:10506-19627 GCF_000622305.1 Nannospalax galili
GGGCTGACTCTCAACATATAGTAAAATGCTCAAGACAACCGCTATGTCCTCAGCCAGAGGCACCAGGGATGGTCTCCTTCAGCACTTCAATGCCAGGTACACGTCCTGAGGAAAAACGTTAGAAATCTCTGCTTTATATCCATAAGTGATGCCTGAAGACTAACATGCTTTAGTGTCTCTGATTTGGGGAAGGAATCCAGGAAAACCTTCAGCCCAGTTTAGTCACTGTCCACCAGGGGTTGACAGGTTGACATTCACAGTTTCTCATGTGAAGAACCACTCAGATGGCACTCCAAAGATGAACTCCTCTCAGAGCTTACTGACTGTGATACTCTTAATACTTAGTAAGTAAAATGAATATAATTTAACATTTTCATTGTTTCTTCCATGGTGTCTGAAAAATCATGAGCAATAAATTTATCTAAGAGCTCTGTCTTCGATATGGCATAACATATTTCTTTTCTTCCAGGAAGGACCCATGGAGACTCAGTGACTCAGATGTCAGGTCAACTGACACTCTCAAAAGGAAATTTCCTGACTATAAACTGCACTTACTCCTCAGTATACCCTACTCTGTTCTGGTACGTCCAGAATCCTGGAGAAGCTCCACAGCAACTCTTCTGAGTCTCAAAAGACAGCGAGAAGGGAAACAACAGAGGTTTTGAAGATACTTGTGACCGAGAATCCACCTTCTTCCACCTGAAAAAGCCTCAGTCCAAGAGTCAGACTCAGTGGTGTAGTACTGTGACAGAGTGGCAGAAACGTCAGAGAGAGCTGAGCACAAACTCAGCAGCAGGAGCCAGTCTACTGAGCACCTGTCTCTGAGATCGCCCAATATAGATCTGTGCTGTGTGTCTCTCTGTTTCTCTGGTTTGTGCAAAATCATACAGTTGGCCAGAGCTAAGGAACAAGAAGTGGACACTAACACTCAGCTCTTCATCAGGACTAAAACAAGGTCTGACACCCAAAGAGAGGATGTGAAGCTGGAAGGGCATGTAGGAGCAGGGGAGTCTGTGAGATGTTGGAGGAGGGATGAGAGATGAAGAATAGAAATACATCATATACAAGTATGGAATTCTCAGAGAATAGTTAAAATAATATTTTTAAAGAAGAGAAATACTTGAAAACCAGAAAAATTCAAATAATGATTTTATATCATATAAAAGTACTTTTCAACTCCTACAAACATTGTTATTATTTTCAGCTCCCGCAAAGATGTGAGGCAGATGGTAGGACAAAAGAGTACACAAATTTCCTCTCCTTATTTCTTTGCATACCCTGGTTAGTGTTTGGTATAGATGCTCCTCTGAAAGTTTTCTGGTTAGGTTAAAACAGAGACACAGAGAGAGGAGGGAGGGATTCACAGATCCACACATAACATTCAGAGATACAGGCTTTTCAAGAAAACGAAAGGAAGAATAGAATTTAGACAAATTAACAGTATATAGGGTGTTATTTAGAGTCTCGGTACTGCGACCAGCCCCATTTCTACTGCACCAGTGTAAGCAAGTCCCACTGTGACACAGGTTTTTTTTTTTTTTGGTACAAAGTGGAATGAAGAATTCCAAGTTTTTCCAGTGTCACCTTGCTAAAGAGTTGTTGTCTTAATCAATACTACACTGAGGTTCCATCTTACCCAGGTAAGAATTGTCATGATCCCAGCACGTGAAAATCAACAAATGCTGTCCAGCATGTGAGAAAAAATTAACCCTTATGTATAGCTCATGGGAATAAAAAAATAAGGAAGGATTTATAAAAAAAAAACCAAAACCTTAAACATATTTCCTACATATAATTAAGCTTTACTAACCCTAAGAATCAAAGTCAGCCTATAATAATGATATGTGTACATCCATGCTTAACAAGTCATTTTCAAAAGAAACAAGTTCTGGGACCAGTCCAGATGCCTATCAGTGGTTGTAAAGGCAGGAAAATGGGGGCAGAATATGAGCAAAGCACTTTATATACATGTATTGAAATCACAGTAAACCCATTCTTTTGTATAACTAAAATTCACTAATAGGGTTTTGGGAGATGGCACAGTCAGTAAAGTACCTGCCACAAAACATGAAGACCTGAGTCCAAATACCCAAGGCTCATGTTAGATCCATCATTGCTAGGCACATCTGTAATCCCAGCACTGTCAGGAGAAGAGACAGATCAATCACTGGAGTTTATTGACCAGGAAGTCAATGTCAACAGATAAGCCCCAAGGTCAGTGAGAGTACCCCACCTCAAGGACATAAGTTGGAAGGAAAGAAGTAGAGCTCTGACCTTCACACATCTGTGCACTCACCCTCATGCACATGTCATTACACCCACACAATTATGTACAAGCACCAGATATTCACATACATGCATTCACATAACACTTAAAATAAATAAATGAATAAATAAAAAGGTGGTCAGGCTGTGAGCTTGAGTCATGTATGTTAAGTGATATTTTAAGGTCATATATATATATGTGTGTGTGTGTGTGTGCGTGTGTGTGTCTTTTTGAGACAGGGTCTTCCTGTAGCCCCAATGTCCTGGAACTTACTATGTAGGTAAAGCTGGCCTTGAACTCACAAAGAGATCCACCTGTCTCTGCCTCCCAAGTGCTGGGATTAAAGGCATGTGCCACCACTCCCGACTAAGGTCTTATATTTTAATAGGTCTTTATATTTTTTAGGATGTCTTTTAAAGTTGATTATGAGGGAATGAGAGAGGGGTGTGTGATTTGACATGACAAACAACCATGCATACATCAAATATTCTGGAATTTGAGAGCTTATCCAGATCTTCATAACAGAAATGTCAAGAATGATTTTTTTCAGCACAGTAAAGTGGCTATTTTAAATAACTATTCTGACAGAATAAGTTGCCATTTGGTGAGAAAATACACATATAACTGCACACAGACACACATAAACTTGAGCAAATGTCTTTAAATTGTGACTAAATGAGCCTACATTTTACTAGTTTAGATACAAGTCTGCCCATTGAGTACTTCTTTGACACAACAGTGAATCCACAGGATGGCAGTGTCTTCTCAAGGACCATGAAGAAAATTAACAGCTAGGTACTGTGTGTGTGTGTGTGAGAGAGAGAGAGAGAGAGAGAGAGAAAGAGAGAGAGAGAGAGAGGAGGGTGGGAGGGAGGAAGGGAGAGGGAAGAGGAGGAGGTTGCTGATGGAGCAGTGATAAAGAGAATATCTTTTTTCTAATTGGTTTAAGAGAGGCTTTTTATTCCTGCTAAAATAGAAGAATTTGAAATGTCTAAATGTTATTCTACTTTTTAGGTCTGAAACCTGAATCCTTAGTGAAAAGAATCATGCTGCCTTTGAGTGTTTCCCTGGTGATCCTGTGGCTTCAGTTGAGCCGTGAGTCTGAGTATTTCTGTGGGAACATAAAATATAATATGTGAAAGTGTTGCCTAGTCTAGTCTTCAGGGTAGAAACAATGTTTATATACTGTAACTAAGGTAGGGGGAGGCTCATGAAAAGATAAATTCTGCAATGTTAGCATCCCTTTCCAACCAGTCCTCTTTGACCCTTGCTTCCTGCACAGGGGTGAGCAGCCAGCAGAAGGTGGAGCAGCATCCTGAATCCCTCAGGGTTGTAGAGAGAGCCATGGTCTCTCTCAATTTCACTTTCAGTGACGGGCAGTTCTCAGTACTTCTGGTGGTACAAACAGCATTCTGGGAAAAGCCCTGAGTTTCTGATGTCCATATTTTCCAATGGTGACAAAGAAGAAGACAGATTCAGAGCTCAGCTCAATAGAGCCAGCCAACACCTTTCCCTGCACATTAGAGACTCCCAGTCCAGTGACTCTGCTGTCTACCTCTGTGCAGTGAGTACACAGTGCTCCCCAGGCACCTACAGCCTGCACCCAAACCTTCAGAGTCCCAGAAAGGCCTGAGAAAAAGCACACAGACCACAGGGGGAAGAAATTCTACTTGTGTAGATGCAAAGGGAATTAAGAATTGGAGGAGGGAGGGCTTGAATAATTGGGTAGGTGTTCTAGCATTCTGAAATTAATATCAGATCCTGAAGAGAAAGACACATATTGGACTGTGTGACATATTACCCACTTTTATCTTTCCTACTATTTTTAAATGAGGCATGGAAAAATGTACACATTTAAAAAAGTTGAGCTTTTATACATTTCATTCAACTGTTCTTAATCAAATTTAGACCCCATCCCTCTGCACATTGTGCTGAGTTTGAATATCACCATGTGGCCATGAAACTCATCACCTCCAAAATGCTGGGATTACAGGCATATGTCACCCAAAATGATTTTTTGCTTTCTAAATCAAGGTGTTAAAAGGTTCACATTAATTATAATGTATATCTTGTTCTCTCTAGTTTTATACAAGTTCACTCAGAGGAACTGGTTTTATTTTGCTTTTTTAAATGAAAGAATGTGTTTATAAAATAGAAATTTCTTCATAGTTATTAATAAAACTTGCTCTTTTCTATTCAGTGTCTCAAGGTATCTGATGCTTTGCACCAGGACTGTGATGGCAGAACAGTTGCAATGGGAAGGAAGGAGGTGTGGAATATTTTCTTTCAAAGTGTCACTTATACATTACTATAGCTATAAATCTCCCAAGTCATTTCTCTCAGGGGAAACTACACTCCTGGATTAGACAAGAACACATTTGATGGATACACGGAAGGACAAGACTCAACATGAGAACTGGATAAACAAAAAGTTCAGATAGTAGCTGAGATCGTATCAGAAAGGGCTATGCTGCCCTTCTTCAGTAAAGATGAGTGTCACTCAAAATCCCAGGCCCAGGTCTTGATTGCTGTGCTTCAGTGTTCTATGAGAAGCAGCAGTCACAGCCACACAAATCCCCTCACCCCAGCAGGCATGGCGGTGCAGAGTGGCTCTGATTTTCTTGAGAAGGATGGGCATGTGAGCACGCTCACGAATGGGCAGTCTTCTTACTAGGAGAAGAGAGCCATCACTGCTCTCCTTCCCTGTATACAAGGCGAGGTGAAGATGGCTTATCTCTGTCACCTACTCACGCTGTAATCTTTGGTCTTATCAGGTAGTTCATTACAAGTCAGGGGGAATTGAACAACTGATCAAGGCCAACCTACTGGTCTTCCTCTCCAGAAGCACAGCAGCAAGACAGAGACACAGAGGAAGCCTGGGGAAGTGGCCTCAGATAGTTCCTGTGTTCACCCTCCAATGCTCAATCAAATCTTTTCTCTGAGGTCACTTGACAGGTTTTCCTCACTCACTTTCCACGGGCACCCTCTCCTGTGCTTTCTATCCCATTAATGAGCTCACATCTGCTTTCTACCTTCTACATGTGAATCCTCCTTTAAGATAGTCTTCCCTCACAGGTAAGTTCAGACTATTTATAGTGCTAAATTTTACCTCAGTGAGAATTTTGATCCTCTAAGAATGCATGTGCTTTGTCCCAGATAATTTTAGTATACAAATGCAAGTTTGTATCATTTAAAATCTTAAATTGTCTATGTGTTTGTGTTGTTGATAGGAAAGAAAATCTACAAGCCAGAGAAAGATAGAGATCAGAAGCCAAAGTCTGGTGCTTGGGTAGAATGGACTGTTCTGACCTTGAGTTGTGGTGCTGTGGTTTTTAATGGTGAATATTATGGAGATTCACAGTGAAAAGGATAACGTGGGCAGAAAGAAATACAAAGTATACATTTTGGAGAGAAAAAGAGCACTAGGGACCTTAATGGTGGAGTCAAGGCAGCCAAGGTGTATCTTGTATGACAGGCTCCCATTTATAAGGAGACTAGAGTCATTGAGGAGGGCCTTCCAGATTTTCCCTTGAGCAACAGAAAGAGTACCCACAGGGAAACACCCCACCCAGCTAAGCTTCCAGCCTATGCGAGGAAAAGGCCTAAGGATATTTCTGTTCCTAGAAAACTACAACATACAAAAGCAGCCTACTGGTAATGTGGGTGAAGAGGGCCAAGTTCCACCCCAAGCTATCAGCCAAACTCGCTGGTATCATTCACAAGGTGCTGACTTTGAGGCATGAAAAATGCAGAAGTCGAGGAAAACGCCTAAGGATATTTCTGTTCCTAGAAAACTACAACATACAAAAGCAGCTACTGGTAATGTGGGTGAAGAGGGCCAAGTTCCACCCCAAGCTATCAGCCAAACTCGCTGGTATCATTCACAAGGTGCTGACTTTAGAGGCATGAAAAATGCAGAAGTGAAGGGGTCTTTAAGTCCTCCACTGTGGTTTCAAATGGCAGCTGAGACCAGACAGTGTATGGCAGGAAGTCCCTACAAGAAGAAGACTCTGGTAGGCCAAGAGGCTCTGAGAGGTCATTGTGTGTAGCTGTAAAGTTCAAGCATAGCTGGCAATGGAGAGACAAGGTGTTAGAGGTGTTAGAGGCATGAGACATCAAACAAGGAAAGTGCATATGGATAGTGGTACCAGCCCAAAAGAATAATGAATGCTACAGGCTCTTCTAGTGGAAGAGCCATCTAGACACTTTGAACTTAATGTCCCAAATATCAGATGTGGAGCTACAAGATTTAGTGATTACTGTGCTGCATTCCAGTCTTGCTTTGGTCCAGTATTACCTCACCATGCCCCCATTCCTCCTGTTTGGAAGGGAGTGTGTATTCTGTGCCATAGTATGTTGGGTTGTCTTTTGATTTTTCAGGGGGTTACAGTAAGTGTCTTTATCAGATAATTCAGCAACAGAGGACCCTTGGAACTGCCACAGCCCACCTCCTCATGATTACGGACTCCCCCAGGAATATACCCCCTCCAGTTGCCCACGCTTGGCTAACCGAGTTGGGCAGAGGCTAAGACTGTCATGGGCTGGCATTACACATGCGGCTGCCCTTAATCATGACGCATTTTTAGCCAAGGATGAGTAAGATGTCCCATGACAAGCACTCCTAAGATAGGACATGCACATGGCCAGGTACATGGTCCAATGACGGGCAAGGCTTGGTCAGAGGCAACACAACCTAAGACAGGCAAAAATGCATAACATTAGAGGAAGGAGATAGCCATCTCTCCTCAAGGAGCTGTCTATGAGATGGGTAACCTGTGAAATAAAGTCAGTCTGGCCTTATAAAATAAAAATAAAAGGGGGAGACGTGGGGACCTAAAGGCCCCACCTTGCAGAGGTCTGAGAGGAAGTTACTGGGGCACGGCCTGACTTGTTTTAAAAGTCTGAAGCATACTTCTGCACTGCTGAGGAGTGCATGATCAGCGCGTGACCATCCTTAAGAAACACCCTCAGGGGGGAGGGGGGTTTCCAGATGCCTTTATAAGCTCTGTAACACCTGCAATAAATGAGTCCCTGCTTGACTAGACTCCCCATGGCGCCTGAGTGTTCCCGGTACTGGGGGTGGCATGGGCTGGGGAATGGAGTGCTTACTCATCCCCAATCATCATTGCGTGGGGTGGGGGTTGCTGGCTTGAACCCCCCCAGCAGGAATGAGCTTAGGGAGTATACAGCCTCATCCTACTTCTAGTATAAGAACCATTAACCCTAAGACTCTAAAGCTGTCTTTGCTTTGCAAACAAGCCTGTCTGTCCTGGACCCCCATAGATTCCAACAATAAAGTTCTGCAAACAAGCCCTCCCTAGACCCTATCTATGAGGAAAAGAACGTAGGCCTTGAAAATTCTCTTTTCAACCCCCAGGGCTCTGTATCTGCACAAGAGTACTTATGCTCCCCTACTGTTTGGTCCTAGTGGCTGCTCCAGACCCCACCTGGGCAGTAGTCACCTTACATTGACTAATAAAGGCCAATATGGATTCTATGAGGTCAGTTGCTTTTCTTTCCTACCTGACACTCTTCCAACTTCTAACCCTAACATTTACCAGGAGAGCTAAAACTCCCAATTGCCTAACACTATCTCTCTGCTTCCTATGCCTGCTTGAAGAGGTAAGCACTCAGCTTTCTGCTCTGGTTGCTTCTTGCCATGCCTCCCCACCAGGATGGACTCATCCCTCTGGGCATGTTTTCAGGACATTCTGGGCTTTCTCACTCTTTCTCTGACTTATCTCCCCTCCTTACTCCAGACCTTCCTCCCTGTGTGTATGTAAAAAGGCCTGGCTTTCTCTTCTCCTCTTCTCTATCTTCTTTTCTGGGGAAGCTACTTAGATTTACAGCTTTCCTACCCTGAAGTTTCTCATTTAAACTGTAGTAAAATAGGTCAGAAGCTTTTTTCTGAGTCCATTCTCAAATTTCTTTTTAACAAGACTAAGAATGCTGACAGGGAACTCCACTTTCTTCCATGTGGTACACAGGATGAGAATCCTCAATTTGCCAGTTGACATGTGGGATCGCAAGTGGTATATCACTCACATGCTACAAATTACATAAATTAAATGGTAAAAAATCATTGCAGAAAAGAATACAAAGATTTTACTGTCTCTAATTCCAGGGACAGATGTCAACCTATCTTGAACTCTAGTGGTCCATTTGTTATGCTATTTGTGACAGGATCTCATTTTATAGCCCAGGCTTTTTCAAACTCACAGACATACCTCAGTCTCTAATGCGCTAGAATTTCTGCCATACACCAAGAAGCCTTGCTCTTACTGGTAATTTTAATAGAGTATTTTCTTTGATAATGCTCTGCATACAAATTATATATTATGGAGTTTTCTCTTTTTCAGTCTACACTGTATTCAATGTTTGTAGTTTTAAAAAGTAGGAGGAGCCAGGCATGGTGGTGCACACCTTTAATCCCAGCACTTGGGAGGCAGAGGCAGGCGGATCTCTGTGAGTTCAAGGCCAGCCTGGTCTACATAGTGAGTTCCAGGACAGCTGGGGCTACAGGGAGACCCTGTCTCAAAAAGACCCCCCCCCAAAAAAGTAGGAGGGTTTGTCAGGAACATAGAAGTTGAGCTATGAATGAAATTCCACTACTTTGAAACTGAGTAAAATTTTATGACTTTATTCTTGTTTATACTTCTGAGTATGAACCACGTACAGGTGTAATTCTTCCTTGATGATACTTGACATGGCATACATATGACAGATTCTGTGACTCAGAGAGTAAGATGGTAAAACGTTCAGTAAGAATAACATTACTTCTATGTGAATTGTGCTGGATCCCTTGGCAGGAAGCGTAGAAGGAAGATCGGGCCAAAGTTTTCCATTCCTGCCACA
>NW_008327277.1:20443-32249 GCF_000622305.1 Nannospalax galili
CTGTACTGCCACCATCCCTATTGATGTAAAATAAGCAGAAGGAAAGGTTTATCTTGGGCTGGAGAGAGACCAACAGTTAAAGGCCTTGTTGTGTAAATGTGAGGCCTTCACTTAGGATCCCTATATAAAAGGCAGATGCAGTTGCACAAGAATCTCTATCCAATGTTCTGTTGGGAGATGGGATTTTAATACCGGAGTTTGAAGGACAGTCCTTTTGGAAAACACGTCAGGAAGCCACAGGAGAGAACCTGTCTCAAACAAAGTGTGAGAAAAAGCCAAGTTGGGAATTCCAACGCCAGTTGATATTGCCTAAAAGCTGTTGGAAAGAAATTAGTGTTGTCTTTTTTTGAAAAAGACTATTGTAATTTATGAGGCTTAATGAAAAAGGAAGTGTGTGACAATATATCCAAGATATCCAAATGGAACAATTAGCTGAATTTTGGGGATGGGGGGAGGTGCTAGTTATAAATAAAAGATTTTTTATTACGCTTGTAAATCTTTCAAAACAATTAGATTTATGCCATTAGTAAAGTAGACAAATAAGAGAAATATATAAGTAATAAGAATTTTATTTTCTAATACAGTCTGCTTTATTTATTCATTATTGACAGAAGATGAGTCTAACGTTCATGCCTGAGTGAAATTTCCCCATTTAAAAATTAGACATAGGTACTTAACTATTGAATGTAGGCCCAGAAATGGCATTTTATAAATTCAACCTTTTAAGACTGGCGTGGTGGCACATACCTATAATCCTAGCACTGGGGAGGCAGAGGCAGGTAGGTCTCTGGGAGACTGAGTCCACACTGGTCTATATAGTGAGTTCCAGATTATCTAGTCTCAAAAAGTAAATAAATAAAAATTTAATATTTTAAATCATTAAGGACAAATATAGTAGTTTTGGAGTGTACAGCAGGATGAACTCCAGATATAGCTACTAAACACCCTGAATGTCAATTGCATCAGTCTAATATTTGCATAGTATTTATCTTGTTTTGTTTGTTTTGTAAGTCAATCCTTGTAATAGCAAGATTAGATCAACAATGCCATTGATTTAATTAGAGATTTAATTGAAATTTGACTAAAAATTTTATATTTATCAGTACTGTCTTAATTTTTACTTATCTAAAATACCATACTCAAATTTTCATAACATATGCAAATTTTGATGATGACACTCATATTCCCTAAGTTTCTGTGCAATATGCAAGGTACAGGGTAGGAGCTGTCATGTACTCAACATGATTAATTTGTTCTCATTGGGCATCAATTCCCCTATGTTTACTAGAGTCCTTGGAGAGATGTTGGTTATTCACTACAGTGACCAAAAATAACACAAACTAAATTCTGTTCCCTCTATTTTATGATGTGCTAGTATTAAAGTGGTAATATATGTCAGAATAAAAATCAATATATGTAAGCTTAGAAATACAAATCAAATATGACAAATATTATGACTTATAAGATGTACCTGTGTCAGAGGGAATGGTAATAAAGGAAGATCTGAGACTGTGTGGAGTTCAGTGCAGAAGGTGGAGGAGCACGTGAGGCAGAGATGGACTCTGAGTATAACATCCAGAGCCCACTGCTCTCATCCAGCTGGGGAATGTGAGTTTCTGCTGACACCAAACCTTAGAAAAGTCTCTACTTTTCTGTTGTAACTATATTATATGACTCTGCAATATAGACAGAAATTTTTATTATTGAGGTAATATTTTAATAGTTTCTTATTGAGTGATGGTTAGCCAATGATTTCCATGCTTGGTGATAGAACTGATTGAGAACATTTTAGCCTCCAGTGTTTTTGTGCTCAGGACAACTACAGAAGATTAAAATGAGTCTTACCAGAATCGGCATAGGCAGATTGCCATCCTCACAACGATCCATGAGGGAATTTCCAAATTGTTTTCCTGTCTTTGGGTCTGCCAGGACACATAGTCCTGGTAGGTGATAGATTCCCTCTGAAACATCCAGTTCATGAAACACGGCCTCTTTTTAACTGTCTTTTCCTCCTTATCTAGGAAAGAAGTGACATGATTAGACTTACACCTTTGTCACAGCATTTCAATTTTATGGCACACCTGTTGTAATGTGTAGTAGACAGAGATGGAATGAGCTGTGAAACTCGGGGTGAGGAAGACCTGATGGTCCAGGACCTCAGAAGCCACAATCTAATGAGACATCAGATGTGTAGAAACATAATTATGCACATAAAATGCTCTAGAATACAAAGTCATGAGCAAATATCTACCTAGAAGAATGAAAAGTTCTTCCTAGAAATAAGCCAGGTCTTGACATCAGAACTTAGTTTTCTCCAAGCCTGATTCTGAGGGACATTTTGTTTGGTCTATACTGCCCAGTCCCCCTGCATTTCAGTCATGAACAGGAATCGGAACACTGAGACCAGGCACTTAAAGTGACTCACTATTTACTCCTCTGCCGGTTCTGGTGGTGTCACTGAGCTTCAGGAAGAAATGTCCTTGTACATCTGGGAACAGCTGTTCCACACAGAAGCTTGGTATGGCGAGAAATAGTAATTCCTTGTTCCCCATGGTCTGAATGCAGCTTTTTAAAGGTTGCTCATTTTCATGTCATATGGATGCTCTTGGCCTATGACAAGAAAAATCTGCTTCTGAACTGAAGCTAATGGTGTTGAGTGGAACCAAACCTGCCTGTGAGCTCGAGCACACTCTAGTTTGAGTTAGTTTTCCCCACACTTCTTAAAAAAGAAGGCTCCTGGAAAGTCAGGACTATGCGCTGGGGAAACCCTGATGAAGGAACAGTGTGTAAGCACAGGACTTTAAAACAGAGGACAAAATTTCAACCTGTGGCATTTCTGGGAATGCACAGGCCCATCAGTGCACTGCATAGTGGGACTTTTTATGTGCTTCCTCTGACACTTTTTAAAATTTTTTTAAATTAATTATTTTCATTTTATGTGTACTACTGTATTGCCTGCATGTATGTGAGTGCACCTGTCATTAAGAATGCTGGGATTTGCCTCAACAGCAACAAGAGGTTTACATCTTAAGCAAACCACTCAGTCCCTCTAACTTTACATTAGTTCACTTAAATACTGGCCTACTCCCATGTTACAGATTCGTAATAAAAAAGGAAATATGTTGATGTGCTTTGGGGTTAGTGTTCCTTAAGTAATTGGAATATTCATGCAGGAATTTCTCTGACCAGTCTTTTCCCACTCATGATTCCTATCAGGTTCATAAAGAAATTTCCTGTCTTGGTTCTAAGGCCAGGTTTCTTAAGAGCAATGTGAACCCTGTAAGAGTGGCCAAAATGAAAGTTGCTTCATATGGAATTATTATTGATTAAAAATTCAGTTACTTTTGATTCTTAAGAATCATGACCTTGTAGAATAAGGTTCTAGATACAAAATCTCTCTCTCTCTTTTTCTCTCTTTCTCTAACATACACAAACACATACATACAGAGATAGAGACAGAGACAGAGGGAGAGAGAGGAGAAAGAGAAAGACAGAGGGAGAGAGACACAGAGAGACAGACAGAATTGTATGACAAATAAGTAAGATGTAATAAAGAATCATTCTGTGTAACTTAGGTCTTAGAAATGCTGTGGAAATTCTTTTAATGAGGTGTATGAATATTAGCAAATAATCTCAATTACATAAAATAGAGAATGTTTATTGTCTTCATAGAGTGATCCAAAGGTATGAGTTAAAAGAACTGGACTTCATTTTCAGTCAGTCACCTGAATTCTACCCATAACCATTTACTTCTAATCATTAATTCTTAAACACATATATGAATTAAATGTTAATGCAGACATAGATGATTTACTTGGTGTGTAAAAATTTAGATTTCTGAAACATCTTATTTCTACTGTGACATATTATAGATTTAGTATGCCAAGTTTTGATTGTGCTGTATTTTTAAGTTAAATTAATTTTATTTTTATTTTATGTAAATGAGTGTTTAACCTACATGTATGTAAGTGCACCATGCATGCAATGCCCACGGAGGCCAGAAGAGGGCCTCAGAGTCCCTCAGACTGAAGCTCTGGACAGTTGTTAGCTGCCATGTGGGTCCTGGGAACCAAGTCCATGTCCTTGTGAGAGCAGCCAGTGCTCTTCATTGTTGAGCCATCTCTCCAGCCCATATGCTTATATTTTTAAACTTTGCTTTTTATTCTTTGGTGCTTTTGTACATGAACCTAATGAATTTTAGATCTTTTCTAAAAGATTGAAAAGATTGCCCTGTCTCATCTCCCTCCTTGACTCTAGTACTTTCATGTCCTTTGTGACCCACTGAATTTAATTAGGGTCACTGGATGGGAGGTTGTTTAGTGAACTACGAGCAACTTACCAGTGGCTACACCACTGAAGAAAGTCATACCTTCTCTGTAGCCACAACTAATACTCAATAGTCCCTCAGTAAGGGGGGCAGCTGGCATAAGCCCATCCCAGACACATTAAAGAATGTTTCTTTTCTGATAACCACAGCTGCAGTGAGTTCATGAATGTATTGGCTGCTCTGCCCAGATGACACTGATTCTCCGCATTCCTCCTCAACCCCCGACTCTTACAGTCTTTCCACTCTCTCTTTTACATTGTTTTTTGAGACTTTATTATGGAGTGATATAGATGCCAGTTTTAGGGCAGCGAGGTTGCTCTGAATTTGAAGGGCTTCCATTATACAACTGAGACAATTTAAGTAGAAATATTAGGCAGGATGTCACAATACCAAGGAACTTTCATAGATAGAATCATTTTTAAATTAGGAACCATGCTATGCAAGTGTGTTGTTCTTGTCAACGTGATTGCCAAGTTCTTCAGTCAAAGTTACCAGTCATATGTCCTTCTGTCCTCTTTTATAACCTACTTCTTATCCTCAAATATGCTTATGTCTGCTACCACAGGTTTCAACTACTTATACCAATTGCATTAAAACCTACAATAAGAGACATTGAAAGCAAAACAGAATAAAAGCAATGTGCACAGAAATGCCTCCAGTGGGTGGTCTGATTCAAAGTTTCTATTTTTAACCACTTCACTCAGACATCATTGATAATATTTTGAAGGCAACTATGGAGGGGACATTTGAGATGGTCTAATTAAAATGCATATCAAAACATGGATTTACCACATTGAGTTTGAGTCCTTAGGTGACAATCTAAATAAATTGGTCCAGACAAAAAGAAAATGAGAAAGGTGACATAGAATGATCTAATAAAGGAGGCAGAGCTTTCTTATTAAGAGCCTTATTCAGGGGCTAGAGAGTTGGCCCAGTGGTTAAGAGCACTGACTGCTCTTGCAGAGGACCTGGGTTAGGTTTCCAGTACCCACCTGGTGACTAACAACTGTAACTCCAGTTCCAGGGAATGTGATGTTCTCTTCTGGACTCTTTGAGCACTCTGCACATGTAGTATACTTAGATGCAAGCAAAACACATGCATGTATATGCTAAATTTTAAAAAGGAACCTTATATCTTTTTATAGTATGTAAGTATAATAAATACATAAAAATGTGTTATTACTAGCACTCATAAAATATAGCCCAATATCATTATATCTTTGTGTTTCAGTTCACATGAAAATTAAACAAGAGTTCATTAAACTGCCTCTATAGAGTCTTAGGTGCCTCAGGTTCTAAGAGGAGATGGTAATTCATCTCCATAAGCAGAGCTTGCTTTCAGGGAATGCTGATGTACTTGTTGATCACAAGTCTTGCTTACAATGTTTTCTTTCCACTACATAACAATACCTTGTGAGAATGCCAATACAAACCCTGAAACTCAGAACCACTAGAAGAAAACACAGGTAGTTTCTTCCGAGATACAGGCAGAAAAAAAGGACTTTTTATATTGGACTCCAGCTGCTCAGATATTAAGGTCAACAATCAGAAAGTGGGGCCTCATTAAACTACAAAGCTTCTTACATAACAATACCTTGTAAGAATGCCAATACAAACCCTGAAACTCAGAACCTCTAGAAGAAAACACAGGTAGTTTCTTCCGAGATACAGGCAGAAAAAAAGGACTTTTTATATTGGACTCCAGCTGCTCAGATATTAAGGTCAACAATCAGAAAGTGGGGCCTCATTAAACTACAAAGCTTCTGTACAGCAAAAGAAACAACCAAGGAAATGGAGAATAAGCCCACCGAGTGGGAGAAAATATTTACCAGGTACACATCTAATAGAGGGATAATATCCAGAATATACAAAGAATTGAAAAAATAAAGAAGATACACAACTCAAAAAAAAAAAAGGATGGGAAATAGACCTGAACAGAGAGTACTCAAATGAAGAAGCAAAAATGGCTAAGAAGCACCTTAAAAAGTGCTCAACATCCTTAGTAATTAGAGAAATAAAGATAAAAGCCACTTTAAGATTCCATCTTACCCCAGTCAGACTGACCAAGATCAAGGGAATGAAATACTCCAAATACTGAAGAGGATGTGGAGAAAGAGGACTGCTTATTCACTGTTGGTTTTAATGCAAACTCATGCAACCACTATGGAAACCAGTGTAGAGAACTATCAAAAAACTAAAAATGAATATATCATATGATCCAATTATACCACTCCTTGGCATATACCCAAAGGATTCATCCTACTGTAGAGATACCTGTACATGTTTGTTGTTGCTTTCTTTACAATAGTTAAGAAATGGAAATAGCCTAATGTCCCTCAACTGACTAGTAGATAATGAAAATGTGGTACATTTACACAATGGAGTTCTACTCAGCAGTAAGAAAAGATGGAATGATGAAATTTTCAAGTAAGTGGATGGAACTAGAGTATTTCACTAAGTGAAGTAACGTAAATGCAGAAAAGCAAGTTAATTGTGTGTGACCTCATTTGCACATTATTGCACCAATCCCTTATATATGAATACATAAATTCTGATGTAACACCAGGTGTCAGGAAAATGGAAAAGATTCGTGAAGGTAAAGGAAGAGAAGGAAACTTGGAAGGGGATAGTAGGGAACAGTTGTTACCAGGGGGAAATTTGGGAAAGTGGGAATGTTCTGCAGGGAGGGGAGGAGGGAAGAATATGCAAGGGGCCAGGCTGTGGGAGGGGAGTCAGTGGGGCAGGGATAGTGGGAGGTGAGTGTAACTGGGAGGAAGGTTGGGATAATGGGGGTTCTGGGGCTGGGGAAGGAGAAAGGAGACAGAATGGGAGGAAGAAGAGTGGAGATGGGCTAGTCTTGGGGGCTGGAAAACCCAGAGGGGGGTGAGATGCTCTCAGGACCCCATGGGAGGTGCACACATAGTGTCTGAACATTGGTGCATGTGTACACCTGGGAGCTTCTTGGCAGGAGGGACAATGCCAGACAAAGGGGACCTCCCTTTGAGTGGTCCGTGGGAGTGGTCCAGGAGACTCTCAGGATAACACAAGTTATTGCCAAACATCTTGGTTGTCTCCAAGCAGTAGTAGATGGGATCTTACTGCTGAAGACAGGACAGACTTCAGATACAGGCCTTGAAGCAATGGAGCAGGAATTGATCTGGAAGCCTTCTAACCAAAGTTTGGCTATCATAATGCTAGAAGATAATATGCAATCTGTGAAGGGAGAAAAGTAATCAATGGTCAAACCCAGTCCTAAAGCCAAATAACCATGAGGACTTGCAAGACAAATTACTTCTTTTGGTGCAATAGTGGCACTGTTATCTGGGGGGCAATCAACAGGTATCTCTAACTGGACTTGAAGCCCCCTTGGCGGGAGTGAACTCATGGGTGGAACTGTAAATTCAGTTAAGTACACATGCAAGAGATGACACAGATCCTAGAGAAAACCCTATCTCTCTCATATCCCTAGACAAATGAAATTTCTTACTATATGCTAAATATGGACCTAATATTTACAGACAAGCAAACCACACACTACTCATCAAAGAAGTTTCTTTTTGAAACAAATGGAGGGTACTGCAGAATTGCACAACTGGTCAGACACAGAGATGATACATCTGAGAGATGCCCAGTACTAAGTGACACACCTACAGTTGAATTTCTACAACTAAAGCTCATAGAATATAGTGGAACAAGGGGTAGAGAGAAAACTAATGCATTCCTCAAATCTTACCAGTAAAGCTTCCTGGTACAGCAGACAGTAATGTACACAGAAGGCCACAACTACGCAAGTTTTAAAGAATAAGATACTATAGAGTGTGTATCCCTGGAAAGGACTCCTATATTGAACCTCACCCACCCATGGCTCAAGGACCATTGTGGAAGACGGGGTGGAAAGATTGTAAGAGCCAGGACAGGTTCATGAACTCAGGGAAGAAGAGGTTTTCAGGCCACTGGAAGCTTGCACATGTGAATTTGTGGCACTGGTGGCATTGAGCACAGGACCCATGCCAGCTCAATTAAACAAGGGCCCAGAGGGAAGGAGAGAAATGGGTGGCAGGCTAGCTCTAGATTGAGAACTACTGGAGACTGATTCTACTGGGTGAGGGAGAATGTGCCTTACACACTATCTCTAGATGGGCTGACTAGATTCCAGTGGATGAATTTGCACTGAAAGACAGCTGGGTACAAATGTTTGACTGGATGGGACTTAACATGTATGGCAGAATACATGAGATCTGGTGGGGGGATGGGGGAGACATGGATGAGGGAGGGGGATCCTAAATTTTATTGGGAACTGTTGTATGAAATTACAAAAGCTCAATACAAATTAAAAAACACACAGTAGAAAACAAACTGAGTTATTAGAGCTGCTCACATTTGCATGGGTGTGGGGCCATCCACTGGAATATGGGTAAGCTACTAGTGGCCACATTACCCCCCAACACCCCGTTAATTGCTCATCTTCCTCCAGCAGTCATCAGCCCATAGACTGAGAGCTGTTGTAGGCTGGTTGCTGCTGGATGTGGGAGAGTATGCCTTGCTCACAATCTCTGGATGGACTGACTAGACTCCAGTGGAAAAATCTGCACTGAAGGGCATTTGGGTGCAAGTACTTGACTGGATAAGATTTATCATGTGTGGTGGCATGCATGGGGTCCAGTGGGGTGATGAGGAAGGTATGGATCGGGGAGGGGGTCTGGTTTTGATTGATAACTGTTACATGAGAATAAAGAAGCTCAATTAAAATTTTTTTAAACATTTGCAAACATATTTATATTCTAGGGGGAATGTGACACATGCATGCCATGGTATGCATATGGAAGTCAGAGAACAGTTTTCTCCTTCCATCATGTGGGCTCTGGGGACTGACTGAACTTAGATTGTCTGGCTTGGCACCAAGTGCTTTTATCCACTGAGTGATCTTACTGGCCTCACTTTCTCCTTTTCATGTGTCTAAGACTCCATGCCAGGGAATAGTGCTTCCTACAGTGGGCGGGTCATCCCACTTCAATTAGCTGTTTAAGAAAATTCCCCACAGGCATTGCCAGAGACTACTTCCCAGGTGATTCTGGATCTTCTCATGTTGACAACTGAGATTAGCAATCACATAATCCTCTAAATTTTAGATTCAGTTTTACCTCCTGTTGATCTCCCCCCCAGGCTCCTCGGTGCAACCCTTTGTTGCTCTATCACCCAGTAGGAATATTATACATAAAAATCTACTGTTGTTTTTTGCCTTAAGCCATGTTGATTATTACTAATAAATCATTTTTTCCTTTTAGATCTGAGCTGTTTGAGGACACATGTAAACATTCTCCTCCATATCTTCCTCTCCTAAGATCACCCATAAATTATATCAATCCCCCTATAATGTATGTTAAATTAATAAAATCCAGAGTTGGCTATGAGGGCTCTACTTATTTTCTGATTTTTCTATTTCTACCTTCTATAATAAGTTTGACCTTATAAACCACGTGGTTGAGGCTTCATTTACCAGGTGGCCATGTCCAGAATTTAGTCTTAACATACATAGATGACTACGATAGCCTCCTGAGAGAGCTAGCCTTGCACTCTCAGCCCTAATGTGACTGATCTGTAGCAGCTGGTATTTTGCTTCTCTGATCAAGCCCAACTCCCAGCTAGGCCCTTCCTTGCTTACCTGCTGTTCTGTTCCCTGAGCTCTTTCTACAAGACAGGACAATCTTTGATTTACTTTCCCTTCCCTATGATAAACATCTGGCTGTGAATTTATCACGTCGTTCAAATTTCCCAGCAATGCAGACTTAAGCAATGATTTCTCTCATGAATGGAAGACTGGCACTTGCCACATTCTTTCAGAATCCATGAACTATATATTCATACATCCCATCTCTTAACCTTACAACTAGGCTCCAAACTGAACATTACCATTAGTTCCTTATTTTACAGATAAGGAAACCTAAGGTCAGAAAGAACAAAGATCATGTCCTACATCATAGACAGACTTGAGACCTAATGGCCAGGTGTGTACAGACCCTTAAGCTCACGTACCTAGTGATGCCAAGTCTCACTGGGGACCCTTTCCAGCAGCTGAAGTCAAACTCCCATCCTTGGCACTGTTGACATATTGGGCCAAATCATTCTGTTGAGCAGCCTGTACATGGGCATCCCTAGCCTCTGTCCTGTAGATGCCTATAGCACTTCCCAATTTTGAGGACTGGAGTTAGCTCTAGAAATTACCAGTAACCATGGGAACAAAAGTATCCTTGGGGCACTTGTCCATTATGGGCTTAACTATAGCTTTCAAAGCTACTGAAATGGATTCTGATTAGCTTAAGAGGCAATGGAAGGAATGTATCAGAATGGCATTGTATGACTCACCAATGTCTATAAAGATGCTGCAGAATAATAAGCTAGGTGAGGCCAAGCTGTGTAAATCACTCTATGAGAAGATGTCATCCTTTCTTCAAACTAATGTTTAGTTTAACAACTATTGTTTGTGCTTACTGCTTGCCAAGTATATGAGACTTAACAGCAAACCAAAGTACCCATCTCTGTGGAGTTTATATTCCTGTGCAAAAACTACACAATAAACAAAAAACAAACATAACATGTTAGAATATGGCAAATGCAACCATTTTAAAAAGTAGAGAAAGGAACATTTTGGAGTCAGGATTAGACTCCCCTAATGCAGCACAAGGCCAGCCAGTGCTACATAGTGAGACATTTTCTCAGATAGTAATTAATAAAAGTAGAAGAAGGCTAAAGGATCTGAGTGATGGGAAGGGTCCATGCAGGTCTCATTAGATTCAGAGTTTAGCAGAGACATCACTGTCATATACAAGTCACTGCTTCTGGCCCTATACCGGCAACCCACTGGAGGCCACCAAGATCACTGCTTGCTGGTGGTAGACAGCATCATTGCTAGAGGAAGGATTCTTTGTTCCCTGTTTCTTTGCATCACTAGCTCCAGATGCAGTCTTAGGCATGCATATCTGTTCCAACAAGCCTGAATCATGTGACTGAATTCCAGATTCCAGGACATGGGACAGTGAGAGTTAAAGCATTTTAGCTTCTATAGTAGGAAGTGGGTTCCATCACTCACTTAAGATGCCAGGTTGAAAAAAATTTAAATGCCCATTGTTTGGACATAAGCCCAGAAATTAGGTAGCAGGCAGCACTGGCAAAAGGACTGAGTAAAGGCATCATAGCACATTGACAGTGGATTTATGAAATGAAGTATCATAAAGCATATACCATTTTCAGAGACCCATTCAGTTTAATCCATTGTGTGCTTTCTTATAAACTGGTTCCCCCTTTTTTAAAAGAGCCAACAAACTATAGTTTTGTACAAGCTATATTTCCACTCCAATGACTACACATTAAAGTCTGATGAAGAAAACTCAGGCCTTACAATAGGAGGAAGATCATCCCACACCTACCACCCCCTCCAAGGCTCAGGGACTTTTGTGGAAGAGGTTGGTGGAAAGAATGTAA
>NW_008327277.1:35574-39324 GCF_000622305.1 Nannospalax galili
CCCTACTATGTCCGTATACTCACCCATCCACAGGTCACTCAGAGGGATGACATGTTTTATCTTAAAGGTTTCTTACACCTGAAAAAAGAATCAAGCAGCATCTGCTAGTGTGCATTGTTATGATTCTTTAAATTCATGTCTATATATGTCCCATGCCTGTGTGTGCCCTTGAAGCTGAAGAGTGTCTATCCTTTGCAGCTGGAGTTACAGGCACTTGTGTGCTTCCAGAGTGGGTGCTGCAAACCAACTCTGAGTCACCTGGATGACCAGAAAGCATGCTTAACCCGAGTCATCTCTTGAACCACTTAGTCTTTAATGTGGAGAAACTGCTCAGTGCTAGACCAAGCTCTTCCTTTTCCCGAGCAGAGCAGGCTTCATCTCTATCACCCCAGGAATAGTTCATCACATGGGCAGATGAGCCTCAGCAAAGCCTTGCTGATGGAAGCCTGTCTGAGTTATGCACTGAATATGCCTTTGTAGATCCTAAAACAGCTATAGACTAGTAGTTTTCTAAGTGTTGCATTTTAAAGATACACTTTTTAAGAAATCCACATGTGTAAGTCTGTAATTCACTCAGTAATTCTCTTAAAAGCAAACAAGAAATGGTGGTCATAGTGAGTTAGGCATGGCATGGGGGTGACTGAGCAGGGAGCCTCCCCCCACATATTCCCAGATTCCTCACCTGATGCTGCAGGGGTGCTAAGTCTGCCCAGGTCAACAATGGGGAAGTATTTTCTGGTCCAGAGCATGCTCTGAAGTTTCTGGGACCAAGTGTTCACTGCCTTCTGGCAAAGTTACCCAAATTCCTATAGGAAACATTTCTCAACTGAAGACATTGTGCACCTGGAGGTGACCCCTAACCAGGAGCTTCTGTCCCAGAGACTCCTGACCAAGACCAACAGGATGTCGTGCATTGGGCAGAGCGACTGTTTCCTGCCAATGTTGCTCACTCAGTATACATCCTGGAGAACACTGTTGTGAATCCACAGATCAGACCATGATGACCTTCACCTGGAACATCAACCACGGCCAGCTGGTAATGGTGGAGCAACCATGTGTTTACTGTGTGAACTCTGACAACAGTGGCTGGACTGAAATCTGCCATGAAGCCTGGGTCTCTACCTTACTTGGTGTCTCCAGAGTTGTCCAGGAGTTTGGTCTTGCCTGTGTCAAAAGCAATGTGACCAAGACAATGAAGGGCTTTGAGTACACCTTTGCCAAGCTGCAAGGCAAGGCCCCTTCCAAAACACTTGTTGAGACAGCTGAAGAAGCCAAGGAGAAAGCTGAAGAAATGGAGCTGGCGGTCACAGCGCTGCAGACCTGCTAACAAGGCTGCCACCAAGCAGTAAGAACAGCAGCAACAATTTGTGTAGCCACCAGCCCGTACAGCTCAGCTCCCTCTCCCTTCTCCCCGTGTACTTTATTATTGAAAGTCAACTTCAGCCCTCTCTGCTGTCTGGGTGTTGGGTTGGGGTAGGTGTCTAGCTCAGCATCTACGGTATACCAGGCTCAGTCGCCACTGAGGCCAGCCTCCTTGTTCCCCGACTGGGCAGCTATGACAGGGGCAGAAAGGTGCAGTGACTTGACCAAGGAAACAAGCAGTATGTAGGTGAAGTGAAAAATGACAAACTGTAAGCTCCAGGAGGGCAGGGCTCCTGTGTTATTCTCTGATGAGTTCCAAGTACCTGGAACAATATTTAGCACAAAACAGGCACTCAATAAACACTTGATTTGATTGCTCCCCAAAAAACAAACAACAGAAAAGTAAATAATAAACCAAAGAAGGACTTTAGCTAAAAGCTCAGGGCATGTGTTCCCTTCTATAACATTTCCTGTTCTCCTGGCATGTGCGAATATTCATTTTAAGTCTTCTAAACCATTATTTCATTTATTCCTCTATTTTAAGGATGAGAAATCTGTCAAAGGCAATGACAGAACAGGACTTCACCAAATCTTGCTCAAAAAAGAGAACTAAAACCTTTGCAAAAACAAGAACTCTTTGTGTTTTTTGTGCAGTAAGTACTAGGGAAAATTCATTCATTTCATAATAATGAATCGGTAAATACATAGCGTTACTAGACACAACCAAAGTATCACTGAACAAGAAGAGGTGTCGCTTCTTCCTTCTCCAGCCTCTTCTCAGTTCCACAGGACCTTGGAACTGCAATTTGATGCGACCCCTCTGATGATGAGGTTTTTCTCATCGAGGGTTTCCATCTTAGGAGAAAGGCTTTTCCTGCTTCAGGTCACAAGCTGACAGAAGAGATGGTCAGAGGTTCAGTTATGGAATAAAGATTTATGACAAATCACACAGGCCACATGCTAGAATATTGCCTCAATTCCTCAAGCAGAATGCCATTGTGTCTTATACAGTTTTAAAAGCTAGCAGAAAAGATGAGGTCAGTTAGGAAGCTGTACAGATAGTTTTCTTAGCAAGCATTTCAGTAAGACCCCTGAAACAAAAGGGCAAAGGGGGACAAAGACAGGAGTTGTGCCAACACAGCAAAATAATCATATGCCAGTATGTAAGATAGTAGTTCCAGTGAAGGCATGTAGGGATTCCAGGAAAGTCATTCCCATCTTATCAAAACAAAATAAAATAGGTGCTAAAGCACAGCAAGTAATATTGGAGATGTCACAAAGTTGTTGAAAACACATGCTCTTAGAAATTTCGTTGAATTCTGACCACTTTCCAACAAGACATTGTGGTCACAATGGATAAAACATAAAGCCTCTCTCATAAGGAGGCTAAACATTTAGACAGACATACAGACATGTATCTCCATGTAGCCCACAGCATATATTGCCTGATAGTACAGAGCCTGCCTCCCTGAGGGGAACAGCACTACATATCATTAACATGAGCTGATTTTCAGTTATGGGAGTTAAGAACTAGTTCACAAAAGACTTGGAGGAAGCAAGACAGAACACTTCCTGAAGTGACCAGTCTATCATGAGGATCAAGAGTAGTTATTCGAAGAATATCTTTTCCAGTGAAGCCTTGAATGGTGAGTCTTGACAGACTGAAGTCTTTTTCCTTGGCACTAAATACTAAATATGGCTACATCAGTTGGCAAACCAACCACTGAAGTGTGAGAATCCAGCAGTCCTCATGGGAACCGTGATGTCAGGGTTCTAAGGCTCATGCCATAACTGACAAAGTGACAAGTGTCTTTCCTTCATTTCCTTCTATCTTTTTACTTTCCTAATTTTTTGATATAATATTAGGTTCACAAGCAGTTGTGAGGTAAGAGAGATCCTATCAATATTTATGTGGGTTCAGATCAATAGTAACCTAGATCCTTAAACCCTAGTATCATATCTTAAGCAGATGTTCTGGACCATTTTCTGTTTCTCATTCTTTTTAAGGCTAAAAAAGCATAAACAGTGTCATTTCCATCAGTTTGGCCTCTAGGCAGGCTACTAAAGATTGCAGCTCTTACATGTACAGCTGGTATAAGCATTTGTGTACATAATGTTTTTTTAGTATTTTTTGTTTTTTGAAAATGTTACACCTGAGTACTGTATTTGCAGTACATCAACTCCTCCAATTCCCCAATCCAACTCTTCCCATGTCCTCCTTACTCTCTCTCAATTTCCTGCCCTCCTCTATATGCATACTGTGCTACTATACATACGTACATACACACATATATATAATATGTACATACATACTGTTTTATATATACATATATATTACACTAGTGCATCTGGTGATGTCCCTGTGTATGTGTGTTTAGGACTAACCAC
>NW_008327278.1:0-304 GCF_000622305.1 Nannospalax galili
TCTGTGTCAGCCTCACTCCCAACTTCTTCCCCTGGAGATACTCACAGCCTTATCACTTCCCTTCTTTAGTTCTCATTTTCCTCCTTTATCTCGTCACACTAACCACCATTTTCATTCTCTTCTTCATCCCTCTAATTAAAAAAAAAGGCAACCTCAATTCTAAACCTGCTGGAATCACACCCCTAGCTTGCCTTCTGAAATCTTTAAAACCCTCAGTCTTCTCTGTCAGACCTAAACACCTCAAATTTCTCTACACCACTGCCTGGCCACAGTCCAAGTTAGGCAATGGTTCTGTGTGGGCAGA
>NW_008327279.1:0-348 GCF_000622305.1 Nannospalax galili
TCAATGTGCCATCACAATGCTAACCTATGACTTCTCAGTGTACCTTTGTGATACCACAAAACTCCAATGAGCCAATAAAATTGCCCCCGGTGCCAATATATTGCTCCAATATGCCGTCAAAATGTTACAATATGACTTCTCAATATTCCGTTATAACATCACAATGCTCCAATGTTTTAACACTATGGTCCCAAATGTGCCATCACAATGTTACAATATGCCTTCACAATGATTCATTGTTACATCACAAGGCTCCGTGGTGCCATCACCATGTTACAATATGACTGCAAAATGTACAAATATGCAATTACAATGCTCGAATGTGACATCACAATGCTTTAACCTTCC
>NW_008327279.1:1287-2880 GCF_000622305.1 Nannospalax galili
ACTGTGACACTCTCACTTTAAAATGGTACATTGTCACACCACAATGATCCAATGTGAGGTCACAATGCACGAATGTAACATCACAGTGCTCCAATGTGACATCACAATGCTACAATGTGACATCAAATATTCCAAAATTCCATTCAGAGTGTTACAATATGACTTCACAATGTTCAATTTTGAATTCCCAAAGCTTTAATATGATATCACAATGCTCCAATGTGCCAACACGATCTCCCCAAGTACCATTATATTGCTCCAATATGTCATCACAGTGTTACAATATGCCTTCACAATATTCCCTTGTCAAATCACAATCCTCAAATGTGACAACACAATGCTCCAAGGGGCCATCACAGTGTTACAACATGACTTCACAATGTTCAATTTTGACTTCACAAGGCTCCAATGTGATATCAAAATGCTTCAGTGTGCCAACACTATCGCTCCATGTGAAATCGAAATGCTCTATGGTGCCATCACAGTGTTACAATATGACTTCACAATGAGCCACTATTACATCACAATGCTCCAATGTGAAATCACAAAGGTCCAATGTGCCAACATTAACCCCACTTGTGCCATTATATGGCTCAAATATGTCATCACATTTTAATAATATGTCTTCTCGAGGTTCCCTTTTGCCATCACAATGCACCTGTATGCTATCACAATGCTCATTGTGCCAACATGATGCACAATTGTGTCATTAGCATGATCCATTGTGACGTCATCATGCTCAATATGCAAAAGCGGTACTGAATGCCCCCTCACAATCAGCAAATTTGACCACACAATTCTCCATAGTACCATCACAATATTGTCGTATGACTTCACTATATTCTATTGTGATGTTACAATGCTCCAATGTGAAAACACTATCTCCCCATGTGCCATTTTATTGCTCCAATGTACCATTGCAATGTAATAACCTGACTTCACAATGTGACATTACAATACTTCAATGTGCCAACACTATTGCCCATGTGCCATTCTATGGCTCCAATGCGCCATCACACTGTTACAATATGACTTCACAATGCTCCAATGTGACGTCACCATCCTCACAATGTGACATCATGACTTCTCAGTGTTCCGTTTGGAAATCATAAAGCTCCAGTGTGATATCACAATGCTCCAATGTGACTTCACAAGTCCTCCAATTGACATCACAATTCTTCAGTGTTCCAACACTAACGCCTCATGTGCCATCACACTGCTCTATGGTGCCATCAAAATTTTAAAATGTGACTTCACAGTGTTCCATTGTAATATCATAGTGATCCTGTGTGACATCACAGTGCTCAAATGTGACATCACAGAGCTCCAATGTGCCATCACAGTATTCCAATAAGACTTCACAATGTTCCAATGTGATTTCACTAGGCTTCAATGAGAAACCACAATTCTCCAATGTGCTAGCACTATCTCCACATGTACCATTATACTGCTGGAATGTGCGATCTCAATGTTACATTATGATTTCTCAATGTTCCATTTGGATATCACAATGCTCCAGGGTGATATCACCATGCTCCAATCTTCCAAAACTATTGCCCCATGACCGAATATATTGCTCAAGTGTGCCATCAC
>NW_008327280.1:0-333 GCF_000622305.1 Nannospalax galili
GAAAGAGGCTGGCGGGTGTTGCAGGACCAGGGAAGCAGAGAGAGGTAAGGGCAGGGCCGGGTTCAGAGGCAGTGCTCCTGGGGTCCAAGGAAGGCACCAAGGCGGTCGGGGTGAACAGGGTCAAGAATCAGCACTGGTTCCCCAGGTGTCTGGGGCCCCAAGACTAGTAATGGCACAGGGCCCAAGCTAGGAGTACAGAACAGCGGGGGAGATGGAAGGGCGAGGGCGGCTGGCGGAGTCAAGGGGTGGAGGGCTGCACAGTAGACTTACCCCAAGAGAGGTCTGAGGGCGGGAGAGCGGGCCAGGAGAGTTAGCCAGTGGTGCAGGTCCCGG
>NW_008327281.1:0-294 GCF_000622305.1 Nannospalax galili
TTCTCCCCAAGCTATACATAGGCTTCTACCCACTCTACCAATTCAGAGCTGAAACCATTTGGTACATGCCTGCTCCTCTTGTGCCCCTCTTCTACCTCTGGGACCATTACAACCCACCGGAACTCTCCTTAGAGGCCTTGGCCCCAACAAGATATGGCAAATGGATGTCACTCATTTTTCTCCTTTTGGGAAGCTCAAGTATATGCATCATATTATTGACACTTACTCCAATGTCCATTTTACCTTGGCCTGCTCTGGTGAGATGGCTTCTCATGCCATAAGGACTGTCAAATA
>NW_008327282.1:0-1019 GCF_000622305.1 Nannospalax galili
TCCATGTAGCCCCAGCTGGCCTGGAACTCACTATGTAGACCAGGCTGGACTCAGACTCTCAAGATCTGCCTGCCTCTGCCTCCCAAATGCTGGGATTAAAGGCTTGCACAACCATACTTGGCATTTAGAAAGTTTTCAATAGCTGGAAACTTTAGAGAAACAAAATAGGGTCTTAATCATTTAACATATAAAATTGGTATTTTTCGCACAGATAAAATCATGTACATTTGTAGTTTGAAAAAGAAAACATCCTTTATATGCTCTTTAACCTAAAACATACTTTTCCTTTAGTGTTAAATTGCAGAGTCCCACAAACAAGTAATAATCCGTTACTCAACTATACACCTTTGTGAATGTAATATACTATACATGCAAAGCTGTTATCCCTACTAAAATTCTACCTCTTAAATAGTATTAGTTCATTTTATGCCTTTTTTTGCCATAGGAAATATCCTTTCCTATATACTGTCCTATTTTATATGCATTACCTGTTCAAGTTTTTTCTTTTCTTAAATTTAAATGCTTTTCAAAAATGAATTCCCCCAGGTACTAAACTACTTGAGCCGAGTATAACTAATTTAAATATACTATGAGACTCTATGCCTGGGTCCCAGGATATCTAATTCTAGAATGAATTTACCTTGTTTGTGTAGAAGATAATGCCACATTAAAATGGCTTCACATTTCCTATCACACTAATACAGTTGGTGTCAATAAATACTGAATCCTCTCCTTTCTTCCTTCCTTTTTTCCACTATGTAACAGAGGCTGGCCTTGAAAGCCTGTCTCTACTCCCCAAATGGTAGGATTACAGATATGTGTCATTATGCCAAGCTGAACTCTGATTTTTTTTTTTTTTTTTTTTTTTTTTTGAATAATGAGTCTCCCTGCCCTCAACCCTCCTGGAACTCACTATGTAGACTAGGCTGGCTGTGAACTCAGAGATCCACCTCTAATTTAAAAAAAACAAAAACAAAAAAACACTGGAGAAAACTGCTACTTCCACATTTTCTGGGCAG
>NW_008327283.1:0-415 GCF_000622305.1 Nannospalax galili
TTCCACGTACAAATATGATGTCATTTGGACCTGCATTTGGGATTATTAATGAGGCTTGGTTTCTCCCCAAAGCAAAATATAGCATGCAATCTCTAGATACCCTACTGCCTTTTACAGGAGTTTATGGTTTTAATCCTGAACAAGGAACTATAGAGTCTAAACTTTGGTATAAGGAAAAACTACTTGGTTTAGGGAAACTCCCTCTTGGATAGAAAGATTTGGTAGGTCAGTAAAAAGCTGGTGGTGCATGACCTCTGGAGAAAAATTGCCTATTCTTTTACAAAGACTAAAAGTGATTCAAAAAGCCATTAAAGATAAATAGCATCAAAATAATAAAGGATATTGAAATGAAGAAAATAATCAAATGACTCAAAGAATACAAACCGTTCAGGAAGAAATAGCAAAAGGGAGAGGA
>NW_008327284.1:0-283 GCF_000622305.1 Nannospalax galili
ATAGCAGAATTCTACTCAGGTGCATTCTCTAGGTACCCTACAGCTAACTTTTATGTCTCTCTCAACAGCTTGCACCTGCAGCCAAGTCTGTGCTAACTCATATTATTCTACAGGAAAGACAGAGGACCAAATAAGATCGACTATGTCCTGGAACAAGTCTAACTTTCTTCCTTTCACCACCTACCCCAATGTCTAATTGTCTTCTTTTGTGCATCCAGCAATAGATTTCTAGTGACAGCAGTACCAGTTACCACCCTTCTCTACCCAGGAACAGAAAAAGGAT
>NW_008327285.1:0-1610 GCF_000622305.1 Nannospalax galili
TGGCAGAGCTCCAGAGCCAGGCCTCCTGTTCTTTTTCAGTCTGAAGATCTCTGTTAGGTGGCTCACTGCTCTTACAAAGTGGAAGAAAGGTGAGGGGTAAGGGCAGGCTGGGGTGCTAGGCTGGACACACCCCAGATGATGTACCAGGGATAAGGACAACATCCCCACGGCTGGAGTACCTACTACATGCCATCCTGCACCCTATACCCAGCACCTCATAGACCTTCTATAGACATGAAACCTGAGGCTCAGAGAGATCAAACGACGCCCGGAGCCACACAGCTGGTGAACAACTAAGATAATGATGGTCTGGACCACCTTTGGGAGCCCGGCCTGTTCGTGGGCTCCAAGGTGACCATTTCATGTACACCTGATCCTATCTGTGGGCTCAACGTACCTTAGTGTATGTCCTGAAGGCCATGCCCAACCTTCTCCACATTGTCTCTAACCTGGGAAGTGATATTCTCCATCCCCCCCTTCCAGATATTGAAATTCCCATTTGTTCCACAATTAGAAGCCCTTCTCCCCTCTTCAACCAGGAGGACCCTATGAGGGCCATGTTGGTGGCTTATTCACATTCCAGACTGTAGCTCTGCACATAAGCACTGGTTCTGAAGGCCCCCATGCCTTGCTGGGCTCTGCTCTGAGTGGACTAGGAGTAGGCCAGTGGGGAGGGCACGCTGGACACCCCCTACCCTCTCTCTCTCTATTGTCCAACAGCAATATGGTAATATTCTTCCCTTTTTTCCACAGCAAGTAGGACCAGTGCAATGATTCCACTCACACCCACCCACCCACCCCCGCCTTCATGACACCATTGTAATAAACCCGGGCTGTATGCAAACGCGTATGCCCTCTCTGTCAGGCAATATGCATGGCACCATGAACTTTCTGTCTGCACTGGTCATCTCTCCATCTCCTGACAAAACACCGCATGTGGCCCTGTGTCCAGTGGCAACTGAAAGGAAAATACTGTGGCTTGTTTGTTCTCCCCTGCAGGGCTGGGCTTGTCCAGTGTGCCCTCCTCGCTGTCCCGCTCCTAGCACACTCAGAACAGAGCCTAGCGTGGAGGCCCTCAGAACTGGCAGTTACAGCAGACCTACAATGAATGAGACATGACCATGCCCATCTAGGCTAACCAAAGTGGTCATTTAAATTGACACTTGGTATAGACACTGGGGGGGCTCCGGTCCACAGAGATCTTCCTGACACAGAAATGCCAGGACTGGATCCCACCTTCTGCTTTCGGTTTGCCCAATCCTGTGGGCACCTTCGCACTCCACTGCTGAGATTCTTCCTGTCACTTTGGCAGGTCACCCCGCCCCCATGCCTGAGAGACAGGGAGCCCAGGAAGCTTATGTCGTGGCCTCATCTGAGACCTTTGGGAACTACTGGCCATGTAGGAGGTTTAGCTGGTGGAGAGCAGGAAGGACAGAGAATGAGCATCCACTTTGATGAACCACAGAAACATTATCCTGGGCAGCATCACTGAGGTCCCCCATGGGGGCAGGAGAACTGAGACCTGGAGAGAGAGACATGGCCGTGGTCACCTCAAGGTCAGTCCCAGCAGGCCCAGCTCAAGTCCATGTGTCTTCACATCTCCTATGAGA
>NW_008327286.1:0-852 GCF_000622305.1 Nannospalax galili
TAATGATGTGGGTTGAAGGCACCAAGTGTATATAATGAAAATTCATGGATTTTGACACTAAAACACTGAATTAATGAGTAGAAATCTCCATAACAAATAGCCTGGAAAAATAAAATATAAATACAATGTTCTTTCCTGTGCTTGAGGGGTAGTATGTAACAAAGAAAATTACTTCAAAATATTTATATGTATATGATTTAGGCTAGAAAATAGAGTAAAAAGAAAAAAAAATCTAAAAAAGACCAAGAGAATCGAGGAGCAAAACGCAAATTTTCCTCTGTTAGAAATAATTTCTGAAACTTCTTCATTCAGAGGAGAAAAAGAATCAAGTCAGTTACTCAGTTATAATCTTTACTAAGAAGGCATCAGAGGACTAGAGAGGTGGCTCAGGGGTTAAGAGCACTTGCTGTTTTTCCAGGGGAACCGGCTTCAGTTTCCAGCACCCACATGGCGACTCTGTCAACCTTCTGCCTTAAGAGTCCCTATACACATACCAGTAAACATGCCAACAGTCGAAACACATGTACAAATGAAAACAAATTTTTTTTAAAGCATCAGGCCCAAAGTTGGCTACTGACATACAACTTAATTTTCTGTCAAATGGTAATGAAAATGTATTTTATTTCAAAAGAAACATCAGGAATTAAAGTACAATCTTAAGGTTTTAATTTCACACTGTGAATCAAGAAAACAATCACTCTTAAAAAAACAGAAACATGTTGAACAAACTATACAGAAAACAAAGTAGATATTTAAGTCATTTCATTTTTGTCATTAGTGAAAAGAAATGTCCTTAATAACTTCAGCCAATAGAGCACATTTCATAATGTCATTATTCATTTAAAACATTAC